>NW_026575715.1:52500-57500 GCF_028641065.1 Leucoraja erinaceus | reverse complement strand
ACCGATCACAGAAGGTTCAAGATCCAGAAAGATTGCCCTGGGCACGTGCTTCCCCGACCCCATCTCGCAGAAGAAGGTGTCGAATGAGTCGTCCGTCTCCGTTCTGCTTCTGCCGTCCAGCCTGCGGCCATCGGGCTGGATGCCATGTTCCAGGCAGTACAGCTCCCAGCATGCATTGCCCATCTGGACTCCGGCCTGGCCAACATGGATGGAGATACACTCGCGCTGAAGGAAGAAGGGAAATGTTCTATTAGTGTTGTTTAATTCATCTGTGGCGTGTGGGTGTCGGGTCAACAGCCCCTCCCCAGGAGTCGCCTTCATTTAGTTTAGTTTAGTTTAGAGATACAGCGCGGAAACAGGCCCTTCGGCCCATCCGGATACGTGTCGACTAGTGATCCCCGCACATCAACACTATCCTACACCCCACACCTCCAGATTCAGGGTCAGTTTCTTCCCAGCTGTTAAGAGGCAACTGAACCGTCCTCTCACCAACTAGAGAGCGGTCCTGATCTACTATTATTACTGCAACGGAGACACTCGGACTTTACTGGCTTTACCTTGCACTAAACGTTAGTCCATTATTCCCTTTATCATGTATCTGTACACTGTGAATTGGCTCGATTGTAAACATGTCCTGCCTTTCCGCTGCCTGAATTAGCACATAACAAAAGCTTTTTACGGTGACACTAAATTTAACCAGATGGATTAGTTATGAGAGAGAAAAAAAGACACAGAGTGCTGGAGTAACTCCCAGCTGTCAGAGGCAGAATCTCCTCTCACCACTACGGATGAGGGACGTTTCAACAGAGACACTGACTGGAATAACTCACCTTGCACTAAGGTGCAGCAGCATCTTTGTGGAGAACACTGGATAGCTCGTGACGTCCTTCACAGAGTGCTGGAGTAGCACTAACAAAAGGGTGCAGACAGCATCTGTTAAGAACATGGATAGGTGACGAAAAAAAAAGACACAGAGTGCTGGAGTAACTCAGCAGGTGCAGCAGTATCTGTGGAGAACATGGATAGGCGACGTTTCACAGAGTGCTGGAGTAACTCAGCGGGTCAGGCAGCATCTGTGGAGAACATGGATAGGTGACGTTTCGGGTCGGGACCTTTCTTCAGACTGATTGTAGCGGGGAGGGGAAAGCTGGAAGAGAGGTGGGGGCAGGACAAAGCCCTGCAAGTGATAGATGGATACAGGTGAGATGGGGGAGGAAGGGGGGGGGTGGTAAGGTTGATGGGCAGATGGTTGAACAAACACCAGAGATGACAAAATAAATATTTAAAAGGCATTTGGACAGGCACATTGACAGGCAGTCTGAGGAAAGGTCCTGACCCGAAACATCACCTATCCATGTCCTCCACAGATGCTGCCTGACCCGCTGAGTTACTCCAGCACTCTGTGAAACGTCACCTATCCATGTTCTCCACAGATGCTGCCTGACCCGCTGAGTTATTGTGCAGCAGCAACTATGGAGCTAAGGAAATAGGCAACATTTCGGGCCAAACCTTCTGGAAATAGGCAACGTTTCGGGCTGAAACCCTTCCGGGTTTCGGCCCGAAACTTTGCCTATTCCCTTAGCTCCATAGATGCTGCTGCACCCGCTGAGTTACTCCAGCACTCTGTGAAACGTCACCTATCCATGATCTCCACAGATGCTGCCTGACCCGCTGTTACTTTAGTACTTTGTGACTTTTTTTTCATAAACCAGCGCCTGCAGTTGATTGTTTCTACATATAGAAGAGTACAGCACAGGAACAGGCCCTTTGGCCAATGATGTCTGTGCTGAACATGATGCCAAGACCTATCTGTCTGCGCGTGATCCATAGCCCTCCATTCCCTGCATATCCATGCTCCTATCCAAAAGCCTTTTAAACGCCACAATTTATAGACAATAGGTGCAGGAGTAGGCCATTTGGCACTTCTTAAAGCAATACCCTCTAGTCCAGAACCTTGTTCTGCATAGGGGCCGGGACACATGTCTGTGAGTGGATGGCGGGCCACATCTATCCCGTGTACACGTGGATCCCGCCCCGGATGGCAGGCATCAAATCACGTGCTCACAGAGGGTCGACAAAAATGCTGGAGCAACTCAGCGGGTGAGGCAGCCTCGTGCAATCCTCGCATGTCTCACCCGCTGAGTTTCTACAGCATTTTTTGTCTACCTTCGATTTTTCCGGCATCTGCAGTTCTTACTTAAACGTATTCGCAGAAGGTGCGCGGGATGTGGTACGGGCAGAGCTTGCTCGGGGAGCTCGGCCGCTGCTCGGGGCGGGCGCTCAGCGGGCCGGATGATTACGGGGAAAGAAATCCGCCTGCGGGCCGGATGGTTTCATGTTAAGGGCCGCATTCGGCCCAGGGGCCGTAGGTTGCTGACCCCTGCTCTAGTCTTTGATATTGAATGCCATTATTGTATCTAAGATAGAACAAAACAGAAAGTGGAAGAAACTGAGATAGATATCTATATAATTAAAAGTCTCATCTTGACCACTTCCTGTCTGCGCTGTATATTGATTTTAGAAAAAACGCTACCATATATTGCTATGATTTTAGGCCATCTTACTCACAGTCCTCATCAGCTGAGGCAGTCCTGAGGATTTTTCCCATCGATGAAAAATAAAAAAGTTATGAGTGTTTAAAAAACCTTGAGATCAGCTGATTGGTCCTCTCGCCTGTCAATCACCGCGATGAAGGTAACGCCCCTTCATGGGGGGGGGGGGGCAGGACTATAAAACCCCAGATGCTTGGACCTGAGTCAGTCACTCTGCAAGATCGCGAGGGAGAGGCCATGACTGTCATTCTAAGCTGTGAATCAACTGAACTGTGAGTCTGCAATGTACTTGCAATAAATGATTTGTTAGCCCTTAATGACAATGCCATGAGTTGTTTGGCCTGCTGCCCTGCCTATGCTTGAAACTGCAATGCTTTATTAGGTCCGACTGTGTTTGGAAGGAATAAATGCTTTATTAGGTCCAGCTGTGTTTAGACCAAAAGTCCCGCTCATTTCGTGACTTCCGCTTTGTGGACGGGCCGTGCTGATTGCGTAATTACCGGTGAGTGCAGAGGTCGCGCTAATTGCGTAATTTCCGGTAAGTGCAAAGGTTACGCTGATTGCGGAGGTGCCGCTGACTGCGGAAGCCCCACAGTGGAGAAGCTGCGCTCAGCCGTGTGAGTAAATTAAAGAAAGTTTACTGTCATATATGGTTTGTGAGTCAGTGAGTGTGAGTGTGAGTGTGAGTGTGTGTGTGTGTGTAGGTGTGTGTGTATGTGTGTGTGTATGTGAGTGTTAGTGTATGTGTGTGTGTGTGTGTGTGTGTGTGTGTGTGTGTAGGTGAGTGTGTGTGTGTGTGTGTGTATGTGTGTGTGTGGGTGTATGTGTGTGTGTGAGTGTATGCGTGTGTGTGTGTGTATGTGTGTGTGTGAGTGTGTATGTGAGTGTATGTGAGTGTGTGTGTGTGTGTGTGTGTGTGTGTGTGTGAGTGTGTGTGAGTGTGTGTGTGTGTATGAGTGTGTGCATGTGTATGTGAGTGTGAGTGTGTGTGTGTGTGTATGTGTATGTGTGTGTGTATGAGTGTGTGTGTGAATGTGTGTGTGTGTGTGTGTGTGTGTGTGTGTGTGTGTGTGTGTGTGAGTGTGTGTGTGTGTGTGTGTGTGTGTGTGTGTGTGTGTGTGTGTGTGTGTGTGTGTGTGTGTGTGCATGTGTGTGTGTGTGTGTGTGTGTGTGAGTGTGAGTGTGTGAGTGTGTGTGTGTGAATGTGTGTGTGTGTGTGAATGTGTGTGTGTATATTGATATTGGCGGAGAGGTGGAATATTGCGTTGGGGGACCAGCCCTCCCGAGTGAAGCTGGGACCCAACGCGTCCCACTCAGTCTAGTCTCCATTGTATCTGTACACTGTGGACAGCTTGATTGTAATCATGTGTAGTCTTGGACATAGAAAATAGGTGTAGTCCATTCGGCCCTTCGAGCCAGCACCGCCATTCAAAATCAGTACCCCGTTCCTGCTTTCTCCCCATACCCCTTGATTCCATTCGAGCTCGATCTAACTCTCTCTTGAAAACATCCAGTGAATTGGCCTCCACTGCCATCTGTGGCAGAGAATTCCGCAGATTCACAATTGTCATTACCAGTGAGGCTAAGCAGCATCTCATACTTCGCTTGGGCAGCTTACACCCCAGTGGTATGAATATTGATTTCCCTCACTTCAGGTAGCCCCGGCATTCCCTCTCTCTCTCTATCCCTCCCCCACCCAAGGCACCGCAGGTTCTCATTTTCACCCGACATACAGCTAACAATGACCTGTTTCTTTATCATCATTATCATCATTGGTTTATACTCTCTAGAATTTAGGAGATTGAGAGGGGGTCTTATAGAAACTTACAAAATTCTTAAGGGGTTGGACAGGCTAGATGCAGGAAGATTGCTCCCGATGTTGGGGAAGTCCAGGACAAAGGGTCACAACTTAAGGATAAGGGGGAAATCCTTTAAAACCAAGATGAGGAGAACTTTTTTCACACAGAGAGCGGTGAATCTGTGGAACTCTCTGCCACAGAGGGTAGTTGAGGCCACAGTTCATTGGCTATATTTAAGAGGGAGTTAGATGTGGCCCTTGTGGCCAGGGGGATCAGAGGGTATGGAGAGAGGGCAGGTACGGGATACTGAGTTGGATGATCAGCCATGATCATATTGAATGGCGGTGCAGGCTCGAAGGGCCGAATGGCCTACTCCTGCACCCAATTTCTATGTTTCTATGTTTCTATTACTTTTATGTATATCTTTCATTCATTGTCCTTTATCTCTCCACATGAACGAATGGATACGTTTATTGGCCAAGTATTCACATACAAGGAATTTGCCTTGGTGCTCCGCCCGCAAGTGACAACATGACTTGCAGGTTGGAATGACACATAAAACATTAATAATAAATAATAATATAACATTATCGATTAAAACGCCGCCTTGTGCTTTCGTTCCCCTTATTAACCAGTCTGAAGAAGGGTC
>NW_026575715.1:0-47500 GCF_028641065.1 Leucoraja erinaceus | reverse complement strand
TTGGCTTGGGCGGGCGAGGAAGTTTGTCGAGAGAGAGGGATAGGGAGAGAAAAAGAGCAAGGGAGGGAGAGAGAGGGAAATAAATAGAGATTCTACAGTGATACTGTGGAAACAGGCCCTTCGGCCCAACCTGCCCATACTGGTCAACATGTTCCAGCTGTAGGGTTTGGCCCACATCCCTCCAAACCTGCCCTATCCATGTACCTAACTGTTTCTTAAACGTTGGGATCGTCCCAGCCTTAACTAACTCCTCTGGCAGCTCGTTCCATACACCCGCCATCCTCTGTGTGAGAAAGAGAGATGGAGAGAGAGAGGAAGGGAGGAAGGAGGGGAAATGAATTTGAGCAGGCGAGGACACTATTCCTTGGAGCACAGGAGGGTGAGGGGTGAGAGTCATGGTCATACAGCCTGCAAACAGGCCCTTCACACCAACTTGCCCACACTGACCAACATGCCCCAGCTATACTAGTCCCACCCGCCTGCCTTTGGCCCGTATCCCTCTAAACCTGCCCTTGCCATGTTCCATAAGTTCATATAAACTTACAAAAAACATAATAAACTTACAAAATTCTTAAGGGGTTGGACAGGCTAGATGCAGGAAGATTGTTCCCGATGTTGGGGAAGTCCAGGACAAGGGGTCACAGCTTAAGGATAAGGGGGAAATCCTTTAAAACCGAGATGAGAAGAACCTTTTTCACACAGAGAGTGGTGAATCTCTGGAACTCTCTGCCACAGAGGGTAGTTGAGGCCACAGTTCATTGGCCTCATTTAAGAGGGAGTTAGATGTGGCCCTTGTGGCTAAGGGGATCAGGGGGTATGGAGAGAAGGCAGGTACGGGATACTGAGTTGGATGATCAGCCATGATCATATTGAATGGCGGTTGCAGGCTCGAAGGGCCGAATGGCCCACTCCTGCACCTAATTCTATGTTTCTATGTTTCTATATCCTATCTTATAGAGGTGTACTAAATCATGAGAGGAATAGATCGGGTAGATGCACAGAACCTCCTGCCCAGAGTAAGGGAATCGAGTACCAGAGGACATAGGTTTAAGGTGAGGCAGGGGGGATAGATTAAATGGGAAACTGAGGGGTAACCTTTTCACACAGAGGGTGGCGTGTGAATGGAACGAGCTGCCGGGGAGGTAGTTGAGGCAGGGACTATCGCAACGTCTAGGAAACATTTTGGCAGGTACATGGATAGGACAGGTTTAGTGGGATATGGGCCAAACGCAAGCAGGTGGGACTAGTGTAGATGGGACATGTTGGTCGGTGTGGGCGAGTTGGGCTGAGGGGCCTGTTTCCGCGCTGTAAGACTCGATGACTCTATGACTCTAAAAGATAAACAAGAGAGGAAGAAGATTTAGTGAGGGATATGGAGGGAAATGCACTAAAAGTGCTTTAAAAATTGCTCAGCATTACGGAGAAGAAAATAAGAGGCATGATTAAAGTTAGCAGATGTCACTAAAGTGTGTCGTGTCATAGGCAGTGAAGATGGATATGAAGAATCTCATCAGGATCTTGAGAGGATGAGAGGGCATCTTACATATAAGATTAGGAATGGAGGGTTATGGTCTGAGCGCAGGTATATGGGACTAGGGGAGAATACGTATTCGGCACGGCCTAGAAGGGTCGAGATGGCCTGTTTCCGTGCTGTAATTGTTATATGGTTATATGGTTATATTACAGAAACATAGAAACATAGAAACATAGAAATTAGCTGCAGGAGTAGGCCATTCGGCCCCTCGAGCCTGCACCGCCATTCAATATGATCGTGGCTGATCATCCAACTCAGTATCCCGTACCTGCCTTCTCTCCATACCCTCTGATCCCCTTAGCCACAAGGGCCACATCTAACTCCCTCTTAAATATAGCCAATGAACTGGCCTCAACTACCCTCTGTGGCAGAGAGTTCCAGAGATTCACCACTCTCTGTGTGAAAAAAGTTCTCCTCATCTCGGTTTTAAAGGATTTCCCCCTTATCCTTAAGCTGTGACCCCTTGTCCTGGACTTCCCAACATCGGGAACAATCTTCCTGCAAATAAGGGTCCTGCAAATTATTAAGGGTTTGGACACGCTAGAGGCAGGAAACATGTTCCCGATGTTGGGGGAGTCCAGAACCAGGGGCCGCACACTGTTTAAGAATAAGGGGTAAGCCATTTACAACGGAGATGAGGAAAAACTTTTTCGCCCAGAGAGTTGTGAGTCTGTGGAATTCTCTGCCTCAGAGGGCGGTGGAGGCCAGTTCTCTGGATACTTTCAAGAGAGAGTTAGACAGGGCTCTTAAAGATAGCAGAGTCAGGGGAGATGGGGGGAAGGCAGGAACGGGGTACTGATTGTGGATGATCAGCCATGATCGCATTGAATGGCGGTGCTGGCTCGAGGGGCCGAATGGCCTACTCCTGCACCTATTGTCTATTGTCTCTAAGATGGATATCAAGGATCACGTCAGGATCTGGATCAGATGGGCAGCGGGCTGAGGAATGGCAAATGGAGTTTAATTCGGATAAGTGTGAATGTAGCAATTTGGGAAGTCAAACCAGGACAGGATCTTCACAGTGAATGGCAGGGCCCTGGGGAGTGTTGTGGAGCAGAGGGATCAAGGAGCGCAGGTACTTCGTTCCCTGAAAGTGAAGTCGCAGGTAGATAGGTTTTTGGCATGCTGCCCTTCATCAGTTAGTGTATTGAGTATAGACTTTGCGATATTATGTTGCAGTTGTACAAGATGTTGGTGAGGCCATATGTGGAGTGTTGCCTTCATAAGTTCATGTCAGAGGAGCAGAATTAGGCCATTCGGCCCATTGAGTCTACTCTGTCATCTATCTTTCCCTCTCAACCCCATTCTCCTGCCTTCTCCCCATAAGCCTAGACACCCATACTAATTAAGAACCTAATCTCTGCTTTTAAAATATTCATTGACTTGGCCTCCAAAGCCGTATGTGGAAATTAATTCCACTGATTCACCACCCTCTAACTAAAGAGCCTGTCCCACTAGGCGATTTTTTCAGCGACTGCCGGCATCACTGACTGATGTATCAGGTCACCGAAAAAGTCGAGGCGTTCCAAGTGTGGCAAATTATTTTGTCGCTGCTGGATTTCGAAATGTTCACAGTCTTTCGGCGACACTGATAAGGGACAAAACTTTAGGGGTAACATGAGGGGGAACTTCTTTACTCAGAGAGTGGTAGCTGTGGGTAATGAGCTTCCAGTGGAAGTGGTGGAGGCAGGTTCGATTTTATCATTCACAAAATAAATTGGATAGGTATATGGACGGGAAAGGAATGGAGGGTTATGGTCTGAGTGCAGGTAGATGGGACTAGGTGAGAGTAAGTGTGTTCGGCACGGACTAGAAGGGCCGAGATGGCCTGTTTCCGTGCTGTAATTGTTATATGGTTACATGATATGACGCCGGCAGCCGCCAAAAAAATCGGCAATAGGGACAGGCCCTTAAAGAATTGTTTTATTAGTGACAAGAACACATGGGGGTGCAGTCCCCCCATCTTCAGGGTGCAGGTGCGGTGGTGCTGCCGATCACTGGCTTGTCCCAGCAGCTCAGTCCTGGTCTCGAATTCGTCCTCATATCCTTTTCTCAAGGTTCGTCCTTTTACTCTGAGGCTGCGCCCTCTGGTCCTAGACTCTCCCGCTAGTGGTAACATCCTCTCCGCATCCACTGCATTCAATTTTGGTCACCTTGCTGTTGCAAAAATACCATTGAACGGGAAAGGGCGCAGCAAATATATTGCATTATTGATTCTTGTATATTTATCCGTTGTTGATGTTCCTGCAAAGCTGCAGTAACTTTAGTTCCGTTTAGTTTATTGTCACGTGTGCCGAGGTACAGTGAAAAGCTCTTTGTTGCGTGCTAACTAGTTAGTAGAAAGACTGGACATGATTACCATCGAGCCGTCCGCAGTGTATAGTGACAATAGACAATAGGTGCAGTAGTAGGCCATTTGGCCCTTCATAGAAACATAGAAACATAGAAATTAGGTGCAGGAGTAGGCCATTCAGCCCTTCGAGCCTGCACCGCCATTCAATATGATCATGGGTGATCATCCAACTCAGTATCCTGTACCTGCCTTCTCTCCATACCCCCTCATCCCTTTAGCCATAAGGGCCACATCTAACTCCCTCTGATCGAGCTGATCATTCCCAATCAGTACCCCGTTCCTACCTTCTCCCCATATCCCCCTCCAAGTGCAAGATAAAGTCCAGGAAAGTTCAATCAAAGATAGTCCGAGGGTCTCCAATAAGGTAGTTAGTAGTTCAGGACCGCTCTCTAGTTGGTGATAGGATGGTTCTAGCACCAGCTGGACCTGGTAACATCTGGGAAGAAACTGTCCCTGAATCTGGAGGTGTGCGTTTTCACACTTCTGTACCTCTTGCCCGATGGGAGAGGGGAGAAGAGGGGAGTGACCAGGGGTGAGAGTGGACATTGCTCGTTTCCAAGCTTTTTCCCCCAGTCAAGTTTCAGTAAAAAACACTGAATCAAGCACTTGAAACAACTAAATTGTATTTTAACAAAAGCGCGTTACAGTTCGACTACTGTACCTACCCCAGCGTGGGTTCGATTCTCATGTCTGCCTGTTCAAAGCCCTCTAGACCTCGCTCAGACAGAGACACTCCAGAAGTTCACGCAGCCCCAACGCTCTCCCAGATGATCGACCCTGGACATTGTGGTAGCGGAATTTTATATGTCCCGGGACCTCGAGGGGCCGAACCACATGGGGCGGTCTCTTAATAATCTAATTCCAGATATCGATTAACCCCATATGTAACAGACATTTCCATAACCCATTAACACAGCAGCTTATACATTGTATAAGAAAGAAAGTTCTGGAAGGAAACAAACAAGAACAAACATTGAAACATGTGCCCTGAGATTCAAACAATTTCTCCAAGGCTCAACAGTTTGACCAATCATCAATTAACAGGATGACCTTCTTGCGACATTATGTATACTGTTTACAATGCTTTTGCAGCGACCCAATAGAAATGATGCATTTAAGGTTAGTTTGCAAAACCGCTATACATGTTATCAATTGAAGAGAAACATGGTGAACACCTGGACCCCGTACCATCCTGCATATCAGTCTGAGCCTAGACTGGCTGGCGCCAATCAAAGCCTGTAAGGTTCAGCTGACAAGGGTTAAGCAATTCTGACAAGTGGAGGGATCCTCCATTTTATCGTGTCTTTAATTTAGCCAATATTATCGAGACTGGTCCTTGATTATGCTGCAGGCCTTGCCGAGGCAGCGTAATTTGTAAATGGAAGGGAGGTTGGTTTGTGTGAAGGTCTGGGCTGCGTCACTTCTTGCGGTCTTGCATGGAGCTGTTCCCAAACTAAACTGCGATGCATGCCCCGATAAAATGCTCTCTACGGTGCAACCAATTCGGGTGCATGGGGCAATTAAACACCCTTGACCCTGGAGAAGGGTCCTCCTTATCCAATCTCTGGGGAAAAGGAAGAGGGAGCAAATGGGAACAAAAGGAGATTGATGGGAATGTGAATAATAATAATATCATGTGATCAATAGGCCATTCGGCCCATTGTCTACTCTGCCATCCAATCATGCCTGATCTATCTCTCCCTCCTAACCCCATTCTCCTGCCTTCTCCCCATAACCTCTGAATCCCGTACTAATCAAAATTCTATCTATCGCTGCTTTAAAAATATACCCACTAGCTTGGCCTCCGCAGCCTTCTGTGGCAAAGAGTTCCACAGATTCACCACCCTCTGACTAAAGAAACTCCTCCTCATCTCCTTCATAAAAAGAATGCCCTTTATTTCTGAGCCTATGACCTCTAGTCCTAGACTAAAGTCCATACATGCTCCTGATGTTTGGGGAGTCCAGAACCAGTGGCCACACAGTTTAAGAATAAGGGGTGGGCCAGTTAAAACGGAGACGAGGAAACACTTTTTTCACACAGAGAGTGGTGAGTCTGTGGCATTCTCTGCCGCAGAGGGCGGTGGAGGCCGGTTCTCTGGATACTTTCAAGAGAGAGCTAGAGAGGGCTCTTAAAGATAGCGGAGTCAGGGGATATGGGGAGAAGGCAGGAACGGGGTACTGATTGGGGATGATCAGCCATGATCACATTGAATGGCAGTGCTGGCTCGAAGGGCTGAATGGCCTCTACTCCTGCACCTATTGTCTATTGTCTCTCCCACTAGTGGAAACATCCTCTCCACTCTATCCAAGCCTTTCACTATTGTGTCATTTTTAAATGAGGTCCCCCCCCCCCTTTCTTGTAAACTCCAGCGAAAGTACAGGCCCAGTGCCGACAAACACACATCATCATAATGAAATAAGAGTGAAGGCAGGGATCTTCAGCGGAATTTTATACGTCTGGATAGATCTCTGGAGAAAGCTGATGTAAAACAGGAACACTCGCGCTCAAATCCATCAGTACCTAGACAGACATTTCCTCCCCAGCTTACCCCCCCCCCCCCCCCACACCCCCTTCAGCCAAAGCAAACAGCAGGCTCAGCAGGATTGTTTAAAATCTATTTTCCTCTCATTCTTTTCCCACTAAGTTATGGAGTCATGCAGTCCATAATACGTAGAAGCATAATTAGGCCATTCAACCTTTAGACTGTAGAGACACAGCATGGAAACAATAGGCTATAGACATTAGGTGCAGGAGTAGGCCCTTCGGCACTTCGAGCCAGCGCCGCCATTCAATGTGATCATGGCTGATCATCCCCAATCAGTACCCCGTTCCTGCCTTCTCCCCGTATCCCCTGACTCCACGGGCCTTTCAGACCACCGAGTCCATGCCGAGCAGCCCACAGGCACCGTCCTACACACCAGAGTCAATTTACAATGTGACCGAAGCCAATTAGTCTACAAACCTGTACGTCTTTGGAGTGTGGGAGGAAACCGGAGCGCCCGGTAAAAAACCCTCGCAGGTCACGGGGAGAACATGCAAACTCCGTACAGACAGCACCCGTGGTCAGGATCGAGCCTGGACCTCTGGCACTGTGAGGCAGCAACTCTACCGCTGCGCCACCGTGCCTTCCCAAGTCTACCCATTTGAGGCTACTCCACCATTCAATCACGGCTGATCTATCTCTCCCTTCTAACCCCATTCTCCTGCCTTCTCCCCATAGCCCCTGACACCCGTACGAGTCAAGAATCTATCTATCTCTGCCTTTAAGATATCCATTGACGGGCTCCACAGCTGTCACACAATTCCACAGATTCACCACCCTCTGACTCCAGATATTCCACCTCATCTCCATTCTAAAGATGGTAGCCCCTGCTGTCTCTTTGAATTTTCTTTTATTATTAATTATGTATTTTACATATTGTTGTGTGGCTGCAAGTAATAATGTAATTGTTCTGTTTTGGGACTTACGGTAATAAATCATGCTATTAATAATAATAATAATAATAATAATAATAATAATAATAATAATAATAATAATAATAATAATAATAATAATAATAATAATAATAATAATTAAGATAATAATAATAATAATAATAATAATAATAATAATAATAATAATAATAATAAATCCTTTATTTCGAACAGAATAAAAAATAAAAAACAGCATACAAAAACAAAAAAACAAAACAAGAATATTTATAAAATGTCATAAACAATATTTATAAATAAATGAATCATATGTGTCCGAAAAGGAGCAGGAAACATAGAAACATAGAAAATAGGTGCAGGAGGAGGCCATTCATTGTGATCATGGCTGATCGTCCACAATCAATAACCCGTGCCTGCCTTCTCCCCATATCCCTTGATTCCACCAGCCCCTAGAGCTCTATCTAAAGGCCCTGTCCCACTTACGTGTCGTTGGCACGCAAATTACGCGACCTCGTCGTCGCGCTGAGGCGCATGGGCATCGTGTGGTCGTGCGGGGCCGGTCCCACTGAGAAGCACGGAGGGGTATGTAGATGTGCGCGATATCACGCTCCGAATTTTTGTAGCGAATGAAATCTTCGCGCGCCACTAGCCTGTCGTGTAACTGACGGCCAAAGTGGCGACAGGCCCAAGACCCTGGCGTGACGCAACGTCTCACCTCCAACAGCAGCAGAAGCGGGCAAACGATCGCCGAGCTCGGCCTGGGGCTCACGGCCGTTGCGGTCCGGATCCGCCCCCACTTCTACTCCCAGAGCGGGGGACAACATTCGCGGGTCCAGGCAGCGGGCAGTCGATGGCCGCACAGCGGTCAGCTGCCTGCCCCTTTTCCGGGGTTACGTCCGAGCTCGCGTGTCCCTAGAAAAGGAGCACGCGGTGTCCATGGCGACTGTGGAGGCCTTCCGTGAATGCTGGTCACCGTTGGAGGTCGAGTGTTTTGTTGATAAAGTTGACGTTATATTAATTTGATGATCGTTTGTTTGTAAACTGTCAACATAGGCAGTCTTTGATTGTGTTAATACTCTACGTTTATTTATTTTTTTGAATAAAAGTAGTTTCATATTAAAAAAAATAAAATAAAGAGAGCGGGGGACAAGAAAATTGAAGATAGACACAATATGCAGGAGTAACTCCAAATTAGGCACTACGTTAAAGATCAAATTGCAAATTTTCAAACCATGCCTGACAGTTGCCCACTCTATGAGCTCCTGCAGCTTCCTCCAGACTGCAAACATCTAATATCTCGCTTTGTGAGTCTATTCACCACCTCTGTATCCACTACCCATCTGAAAGAAGCCTGGTCTACTGAGCTGAATTTCGAGGTGTCTGACGACATTTGGAATGAAGGTCTGACCAGAATCCAAACTTGTTCGATCAATGTCAGGTATAAACTGATTCAGTTTAAAGTCATCCACAGACTCCATTACTCAAAGACCAAATTACATCGAATCTACCCTGCTATTTCTCCATTATGTGACAGATGCAAAAGTGCAGATGGTTCTTTAACACATATTTTCTGGCTCTGTCCTCATATACAAATATACTGGTCTAAAATATTTAAGTGGTTTTCTGGGGTCTATGGAAAAGATATAATGTGGATAAATGTGAGGTTATCCATTTTGGTGGCAAAAACAGGAAAGCAGACTATTATCTAAATGGTGGCCGACTAGGAAAAGGGGAGATGCAGCGAGACCTGGGTGTCATGGTACACCAGTCATTGAAAGTAGGCATGCAGGTGCAGCGGGCAGTAAAGAAAGCGAATGGTATGTTAGCTTTCATAGCAAAAGGATTTGAGTATAGGAGCAGGGAGGTTCTACTGCAGTTGTACAGGGTCTTGGTGAGACCACACCTGGAGTATAGCGTACAGTTTTGGTCTCCAAATCTGAGGAAGGACATTATTGCCATAGAGGGAGTGCAGAGAAGGTTCACCAGACTGATTCCTGGGATGTCAGGACTGTCTTATCAAGAAAGACTGGATAGACTTGGTTTATACTCTCTAGAATTTAGGAGATTGAGAGGGGATCTTATAGAAACTTACAAAATTCTTAAGGGGTTGGACAGGCTAGATGCAGGAAGATTGCTCCCGATGTTGGGGAAGTCCAGGACAGGGGGTCACAGCTTAAGGATAAGGGGGAAATCCTTTAAAACCGAGATGAGAAGAACTTTTTTCACACAGAGAGTGGTGAATCTCTGGAACTCTCTGCCGCAGAGGGTAGCCGAGGCCAGTTCATTGGCTATATTTAAGAGGGTTAGATGTGGCCCTTGTGGCTAAGGGGATCAGAGGGTATGGAGAGAAGGCAGGTACGGGATACTGAGTTGGATGATCAGCCATGATCATATTGAATGGTGGTGCAGGCTCGAAGGACCGAATGGCCTACTCCTGCACCTAATTTCTATGTTTCTATGTTTCTATATTCTCCCTGATCCAGAACTGGCACTTTTTGGATGCTCAGAGACTGCTTTGTACTTCACGTCTGAAGAACAACAAGCACTGATGCTTGGTATGGTGGCAGCCAAGAAAATGATCCTAACAGACTGGAAATCATCTACACCCCCCTGCTTCGAAAAATGGCTCAATGAAATGATAATAATCATACAGATGGAAAGGATACACTTCTACAACTCCAAGGTACCAAACAACTTTTTAAGTGTTTGGGGACCATTTATCAACCATCTCAAAGTCCAATAATTTCATCCTTTCATATTATCTGCAGTGATGTAGTCCTGTGACCTTTACTTCTGCTTTTGCAATGCATGACTGTGTAGCACCATGTGGATTGTACCAATACTGTTATGTCTTGCGGCTTTGTTTTATTATTATTATTAATTTTTTTTCCTTCCTTTTTTTTCCTGTTGTCTTTTTCAGTATTTATTTATTTATTTTTTTGTTTGTTTTGTTCTGTTTTGTTAAAAAATTGTATAAAATAATAAAAAATATTAAAACGAAAATGCAGGAGTAACTCAGCGGGACCGGCAGCATCTCTGGAGAGTAAGAATGAATGACGTTTCAGGTCAAGATCCTTCTTTCAGACTGAAGAAGGATCTCGACCCGAAACGTCACCCATTGCTTCTCTCCAGAGATGCTGAGTTACTCCTGCGTTTTGTGTCCATCTTCAAATGACGTCACGCGCTCCAAACGGCTGTGCACACGTATGGCGTCGCGTAATTAGCGTGCCAAGGACACGTAAGGGGGACAGGGGCATAACTCTCTCTTAAATCCATCCAGTGATTTGGCCTCCACTGCCCTCTGTGGCAGGGAATTCCATAAATTCACAACTCTCTGGGTGAAAAAGGTTTTTCTCACCTCATTCTTAAATGGCCTCCCCTTTATTCTAAGACTGTGGCCCCTGGTTCTGGGTCTGAAGAAGCCAAAGCTTATTAATTCCCAGCCCTTATTCAACTGCTCAACAGATTTAGCAGGTATCAACACCTATTTCCATATGTACACCAAATTATTTACATTTATACACTAACCAAATATTTACACAGCCATACAAAAAAAGAGAACAAAACCAAAACAAAAAAACCCTCATATAATATACAGTCTCTTAGTCATATATACAACCCATCACCCTATAATCACCCTTCCCAATACAATCAGTATAACAAATATCCCACTCACAATCACCTATCCTCATCCCAATATCCTTTAAAAAAAAGTATTTTGGTACATCTGTTTAAACTGAAGTTTTATCTCCTGTTCCAAACCATTTGAGTATAGGAGCAGGGAGGTTCTACTGCAGTTGTACAGGGTCTTGGTGAGACCACACCTGGAGTATTGCGTACAGTTTTGGTCTCCAAATCTGAGGAAGGACATTATTGCCATAGAGGGAGTGCAGAGAAGGTTCACCAGACTGATTCCTGGAATGTCAGGACTGTCTTATGAAGAAAGACTGGATAGACTTGGTTTATACTCTCTAGAATTTAGGAGATTGAGAGGGGATCTTATAGAAACTTACAAAACTCTTAGGGGGTTGGACAGGTTAGATGCAGGAAGATTGCTCCCGATGTTGGGGAAGTCCAGGACAAGGGGTCACAGCTTAAGGATAAGGGGGAAATCCTTTAAAACCGAGATGAGAAGAACTTTTTTCACACAGAGAGTGGTGAATCTCTGGAACTCTCTGCCGCAGAGGGTAGTCAAGGCCAGTTCATTGGCTATATTTAAGAGGGAGTTAGATGTGGCCCTTGTGGCTAAGGGGATCAGGGGGGTATGGAGAGAAGGCAGGTACGGGATACTGAGTTGGATGATCAGCCATGATCATATTGAATGGCGGTGCAGGCTCGAAGGGTCGAATGGCCTACTCCTGCACCTAATTTCTATGTTTCTATGTTTCTATCCCACAAATTCACCCCACAGATTGCTATGCACATACTTTTAAGAGTTGTTCTGACATTGAGTTTTTTTTAATTAAGTTCCCCTCTCAAATTATACCCGCCATGTCTTTCCATAAACAGTTTTTGTATATTTCCCGGAAGTAAATTATTTCTTGCTTTGTGCAGTCTTAAATGTAACCAGATCGGTGAACTTCAGTGTATGTGACTTTAAGAATAATAAACTGGTTTGTTCAAAATATCCAACGTTATTGATAATTCTTATTGCTCTTTTTTGTAATGTACATAACGGCTGTAGGTTGGTTTTGTAGGCGTTACCCCATATCTCCACACAGTAACTCAGATATGGCAATATGAGTGTATTATACCAAGTATGGAATGATTTGTGGTCCAGAATGTGTCTTGAGTTTCCCAATATTGCTATAGACTTTGCCAGTTTTGCTTTGATGTGCTATATGTGGTCTCCAGCAGATTTTGTGGTCTAAGATCACACCAAGAAAATTATTTTCATATACTCTTTCTATACTTATGTTATCGATTATCAATTGTACTTGAGAGTTTCTTTTATAGAAACATAGAAAATAGGTGCAGGAGTAGGCCATTCGGCCTTTCGAGCCTGTACCGCCATTCAATATGCTCATGGCTGATCATCCACCTCAGTATCCTGTACCTGCCTTCTCTCCATACCCCCTGATCCCTTTAGCCACAAGGGCCACATCTAACTCCCTCTTAAATATAGCCAATGAACTGTGGTCTCAACTACCTTCTGTGGCAGAGAATTCCACAGATTCACCACTCTCTGTGTGAAAAATGTTTTTCTCATCTCGGTCCTAAAAGACCATTATCCTTAAACTGTGTGACCCCTTGTTCTGGACTTCTGGATATTTTTTTTTTCCAGGCCATGAATAATTAAAACAATCTTCCTGCATCTAGCCTGACCCCTATGTTTTCCAAATAGCATAATCTTTGTTTTGCTTAAATTTGGAGACAATTTTTGACATCAAACCACTGTTTTAATTTATTAATTTCTGATGTGATGACCTCCAAGAGCTGCTTCAAAACCGGAACAAAAAATATTCGTATCATCGGCAAATATAATCAATTTCAGTATATTTGCATATGTTGTTAACGTATATTATGAAAAGTTTTTGACCTAACACACACCCTTGAGGTACTCCACATTTTATATTCATGTAAGTTGATTAATGTTCACCTATTTCTACAAATTGCTTGAGTTTAAATGCGGCACGGTGGCGCAGCGGTAGAGTTGCTGCCTCACAGCGCCAGAGACCCGGGTTCGATCCCAACTACGGGTGCTGTCTGTACGGGGTTTTATGTTCTCCCCATCACCTGCGTGGGTTTTCTCCAAGTACTCTGGTTTCCTTCCACACTCCAAAGATGCACAAGTTTGTTTGTTAATTGGCTTGCTGTACGTGTAAAAACGTCCCTAGTGTGTGTAGGGTAGTTCAGATTAGTTTAGAGATACAGCGCGGAAAATCCAACCAGCGATCCCCACACATTAACGCCCCTGTCCCACTTAGGAAACCTGAACGGAAACCTCTGGAGACTTTGCGTCCCACCCAAGGTTTCCGTGCGGTTCCCAGAGGTTGCAGGTGGTTGCCGGAGATTGCAGGTAGTGGAAGCAGGTAGGGAGATTGACAAAAACCTCCAGGAACCTCACTTCTCCTTGGCATCAGCTCCACCTACATCAGCCGACTCCAACTGGTCCAGAACGCAGCCGCCCGACTCATCACCCACACCAAATCCTGGCATCACATCACTCCAGTCCTCAAACAACTTCACTGGCTTCCCATCTCCCACCGGATCACCTACAAAATCCTGGTCCTCACCTACAAAGCCCTCCACCATCTGCCCCCCCCCCCCATATCTCACTGACCTCCTCTCCCCCTACCAACCCTCACGGTCCCTCAGATCCACATCAGCTGGTCTCCTCTCCATCCACAAATCCAACCTCCGCAGTTTTGGGGACAGAGCCTTCTCCAGGGCAGCTCCCAGGCTCTGGAACTCCCTCCCCCAACTGATCCGCAATTCCGTGTCCCTCACCATCTTCCAGTCCCGCCTCAAGACCCATCTCTTCACCTCTGCCTATCCTTAGCCCCACGTCCCCCTCCCTTTTCATCTGTGCTTGAATTGCCTCATATTGTGTTTTGTATTGAATTCTGTCTTTACTTTGTGTACTAGTCATGTCTCTACTATTTATTTCATTCCCCTTACATGTCTTTCCTCTACCTGCTAAATTTTTGTAAGGTGTCCTTGGGACTCTTGAAAGGCGCCCATAAATAAAATTTATTATTATTATTATTATAACACTACCCTTCACAAACACTAGGGACAACTTACATTTATCCCAAGCCTTTGCCTACTATATTCTGTTGCGCTGAAGCAAAGCAAGAATTTCATTGTTCTATCTGGGACACATGACAATAAACTCTCTTGACTCTTGATTTGACTCCTTGTGGGAGTGTGGGAGGAAACCGAAGATCTCGGAGAAAAATAAAGCAGGTCACGGTGGAGAACGTACAAGCTCAGAGATCATGTCACCAATCTGAAGAGATTGGGAGCCCCTTGAGAATGGCCTGGGAGAGTACCTGTTTGACTAGCTCGGAATTCAGGAAAGGTGAAGACTGGATCCGACAGAATTGACGAGTGAACGGGAGGTGAAAGTTGAAGCTTTAACTGAATTGTCAAGTTCTCGTCCCATTTGACTCTGTGCAAAGCTGTGGAATGCTAATAAACTATTTATTCATGGCCTGGCAAAAACAAAATCCAGAAGTCCAGAACAAGGGGTCACACAGTTTAAGGATAAGGGTCTTTTAGGACCGAGATGAGAAAAACATTTTTCACACAGAGAGTGTTGAATCTGTGGAATTCTCTGCCACAGAAGGTATGTTTCTATGTTTCTATGTAGTTGAGGCCAGTTCATTGGCTATATTTAAGAGGGAGTTAGATGTGGCCCTTGTGGCTAAAGGGATCAGGGGGTATGGAGAGGAGGCAGGTACAGGATACTGAGGTGGATGATCAGCCATGAGCATATTGAATGGCGGTGCAGGCTCGAAGGGCCGAATGGCCTCTACTCCTGCAACTATTTTCTATGTTTCTATGTTTAGTCGGGATTGAACCCGGGTCTCTGGTGCCGCGAGCACTGTAAGGCAGCAACTCTACCGCTGCGCCACCGTGACCGCCCTGAGTGTTAATATACGGTGATCGCTGGTCGGAGTGGACGCGATGGGCCGAAGGGCCTGTTTCCGCGCTGTATCTCCAAACTGAAAGTAAAAGGCTCTGTACATTTGACTGGCTCTTCGTGCCTCCCCTGTGGACATCACGGGCGGATTTGCAACCTATTTCCATTTTTCGTAGAAATGCAAATTCTGGCGGTTCCAACTTGGATTCGCGGGATCTTTGACCGGCACAGCCAACAATGGCCATTCGACCCATTGTGCATCTGCTCTCTCTTTTGAAAGGTCTTCCCACTCGCTCTCCCCTTTCCCCGCTGCCCACTAAAATTCCCTCGGTTGCTCCGCTGTCTGTAGGAGGTAGAATTGAGCTCCCTCCTACACGCCGCAGAGTGTCGTGGACGCAGACAGACCGTCACGCAAACCGTCCTCCTTTCCATTGACCCCATCTACCTACACCATGTTGCCTCGGCAACTCGGTTCGTAAATTCATAAGTTCCCAGGAGTAGAATTAGGCCATTCGGCCCATCAAGTCTACTCCACCATTCAATCTTCTTCTTAGAAAATAGACAAGACAATAGGGGCAGGAGTAGAGGCCATTCGGCCCTTCGAGCCAGCACCGCCATTCAATGTGACCAGGGCTGATCATCCCCAATCAGTACCCCGTTCCTGCCTTCTCCCCATATCCCTTAACTCCGCTATCGTTAAGAGCCCTATCTAGCTTCTTGCGTATGGCGTGCACATTGTGCCCTAATTCTGCTCCACAACGCTTTGCTGGTTCCGCCTTCCGACCCGTTGGACCACCAAATGGTGGTCTCCTCCGCGTATTCTGTCGGATCCAGTCTTCACCTTTCCAGAATAAGGTAATAGCCACAAGGCAGTGGAGGTTTGCATCTGGTGTTTTCCTTCACCCCCTCCGGGGTGCTATATGGAGGACGCCTGTGCGTGACTTGGTTTAACGTGGGGAGACTGGTGCACAGGCAGCCACCCCAAGTCCCCAACAACTCTCACCATCTTCTACAATGCAATAATGCCCCTCAGAATCTATCGCAGTCGCTGCCTCAAAAAGGCTGGCAGCATCATCAAGGACCCACACCATCCTGGCCACACACTCATCTCCCCACTGCCTTCAGGTAGAAGGTACAGGAGCCTGAAGACTGCAACATCCAGGTTCAGGAATAGCTGCTTCCCCACAGCCATCAGGCTATTAAACTCAACTCAAACAAAACTCTGAACATTAATAGCCCATTATATGTGTTTATTTGCACTTTATCTGTTTATTTATTCATGTGTGCATATATTTATATAATGGTATATGGACACACTGATCTGTTCTGTATTCATGCCTACTATATTCTGTTGTGCTGAAGCAAAGCAAGAATTTCATTGTCCTATCTGGGACACATGACAATGAACTCGTCTTCTCGTTCACAAGTTCACAAGTTACAGGAATAGAATTAGGCCATTCGGCCCATGGACTCCATTCCACCATTCAATCATGGCTGATCCTATTATCCTGCCTTCTCCCCATAACCCCTGACGCCCGTCCCTAATCAAGAATTTGTCTATCCCTGCCTGAAAAATATCCACTGACTTGGCCTCCACAGCCCTCTGTGGCAATGAATTCCACAGATTAACTACCTAATTTGAGGAAGGACATCCTTGTGATTGAGGCAGTGCAGCGTAGGTTCACGAGATTGATCCCTGGGATGGCGGGACTGTCATATGAGGAAAGATTGAAAAGACTAGGCTTGTATTCACTGGAGTTTAGAAGGATGAGGGGGGAATCTTATAGAAACATATAAAATTATAAAAGGACTGGACAAACCAGAGGCAGGAAAAATGTTCCCAATGTTGGGCGAGTCCAGAACCAGGTCTTAGAATAAAGGGGAGGTCATTTAAGGCTGTGGTGAGAAAAAACTTTTTCACCCAAAGTTGTGAATTTATGGAATTCCCTGCCACAGAGGGCAGTGGAGGCCAAATCACTGGATGGATTTGATAGTTAGATAGAGCTCTAGGGGCTAGTGGAGTCAAGGGATATGGGGAGAAGGCAGACACGGGTTATTGATAGGGGACGATCAGCCATGATCACAATGAACGGCGGTGCTGGCTCGAATGGCCGAATGGCCTCCTCCTGCCCCTATTTTCTATGTTTCTACGTTTACCCTCTGACTAAAGAAGTTCCTCCCCACCTCCTTTCTAAAAGAGCGCCCTATAATTCTGAGGCTGTGACCTCTCGTCCCAGACTCTCCCACCAGTGGAAACATCCTCTCCACAGCCACATTCCATATGCCTGTAAGGTTCAGTGACGTTCTCGATTGCCATACTCTTGGCAATCTAAAAGACTCTGTGCATTTAACCGATCTATTGTTCACTTGCCGGTGCTCCAGTGATACAACGACACTCTGGCAATGCTCATGGTTGCAGGACGCGCCCTGGAGCACAGAGGTGGAGCAGTGGTGTCTGCATGAGGCGAAGGGATAAAATTAAAGGGCGCTCCTTTAGAAAGGAGGTGCGTAGGAAGGTCTTTAGTCAGAGGGTAGTTAATCTGTGGAACTCGTTGTCACAGAGGGCTGTGGAGGCCAAGTCAGTGGATATTTTTAAGGCACTGATAATAGACAATAGGTGCAGGAGCCATTTAAAAAGAAATGATTTAACAAACATTTAAAAAAAATTACCAGAGTCACATTTTATAAACATTTTATTCTTTAAAAAGAACTAACAGAATTGTGAATCTAACCCTATATCACACATACAAACTGTTCCCCCGCAACGTTGATTACACTGCGAGTCGGGTCGGGTCGGGTAGGTTCCGGTTACTGAAATGGACAAAAATAATGCCCACAATCCACTCCATAGCGTACTACATGTCAGCCCACAGTCTGAAGAAGGGTTTCGGCCCGAAACGTTGCCTATTTCCTTCGCTCCATAGATGTTGCTGCACCCACTGAGTTTCTCCAGCACTTTTGTCTACCTTCGATTTTCCAGCATCTGCAGTTCCTTCTTAGACAAAGTTTACCAAGTTGATGACCTTCCAGCAGCACTCACTTTAAGAATATGGGGTAAGCCGTTTAGAACGGAGACGAGGAAACACTTTTTTCACACAGAGTTTTGAGTCTGTGGAATTCTCTGCCTCAGAGGGCAGTGGAGGCAGGTTCTCTGGATACTTTCAAGAGAGAGCTAGATAGGGCTCTTAAAGATAGCAGAGTCAGGGGATATGGGGAGAAGGCAGGAACGGGGTACTAATTGTGAATGATCATCCACGATCACATTATTTTAACACTATAAGAAGTCATATTTATATTTATATTTAAGAGGGAGTTAGATGTGGCCCTTGTGGCTAAGGGGATCAGAGGGTATGGAGAGAAGGCAGGTACGGGATACTGAGTTGGATGATCAGCCATGATCATATTGAATTGCGGTGCAGGCTCGAAGGGCCGAATGGCCTACTCCTGCACCTAATTTCTGTTTCTATGTTTCTATATTCTAGATGGATGCAATGTATTCCCGTTATCTTTCATGGGTTTGCCAAGTCTTGGTACAGACTCCCTTCTTGCGTAACATGTGCTTCTAACATAAGTTGGTGGGGGTAAGGGGAGAGTTGTACCAGGACAGGGAGTAGGGTGGGGGTTGTTAGGGGAGAGATGTACCAGGGGTGTGGGGGGGAGTTGTACCCTGGGGGGGTAAAGTAGGTATGTTACAAAACTTACCTTCAGTGGCGCTGCAATTCTGCCACTGGCCGTGTGCGCGATTTTGGCGCGTTTGAGGGGGAGCGGTGTTAAAACGCGGTTTTTTTCCGACCTGGTCCTGAATTATATTTGTTGGAGCGCAAGATGTTGCTAAAGAATCGTTCCTATGGCCGTTCTGTGTGGTTTTAAAAAAAATTTGCCCGACAAGTTAATCGCTGGAATGATTTTAAAATCATCTTCTGAAGCTGTCAATGCCAACAACGGGGACGGATTTTATGGAGAACCAGGTAAAGGAAAGTAGTTTATTTTTATGTATAAAGATGTTTCTTAAGATGTATTTAATTCACATTTTAAGTTGCGAAACGGTGATTTTTTCCCCCGAAGAACCAGCAGTGTATTTGCTGCAGATATGGGGGAGTAAATTCACCGCATCTGAACGTTCCAAATGGTCCCGTTCCAGAAAAACACACTCGCAAGCTGATTTAAATGGCCATTAATTCACAGGTATTAAACATTAAATTCCTTCCATTAGGCCTATAAACCTATGACAATAAGATAAAAAAATTATGTTATATTCTGAATTCTTGTGTGAATGTTATTTGGACACTTAGGTTATTTAAAAATGTTAATCTATTCCTAAGAAATGGATAGATGTTTAGATATAGTAATTGAATTTTGTAATTAGCTACAATGCAGTAACTAATAATATGATTTAATTTCAAGTCATCTAAGTAAGATTGTTTCATATTTGTTTCAGAATGTTTCAATCTATAATAACTAAAAATTTCTTTCAGTTCTCATAAATTTTAAGAAAGTTATCGGCTTTTAAATGTTCTCGATCACAGCTTTTGTGTTAAGGCAATGAAAAAGCAATAGGGGACAAGATGCCAATTTCCAAGTATTAAAATGGCCATAACTGTTTTAATACTGAAGATATAAAAGTGAATTAGGTGTCAAATTAAATTTATTTTTATGCTTTATCTGATAAATGGGATAAATTAAAGACTTGAATTTTAAAATCTCAACATTTTGTAACATTGCTAGGTAAAGGGGAGAGTTCTAGATCTGGATGTTGTACGCTGAAAAGGTCTAGGTAGAACGTCACTCAGCACTGGACAATTTTTACATTTTATCAAGCCAATTATTAACCTACAAACCTGTACGTCTTTGGAAGTGTGGGAGGAAACGGAAGATCCTTCTGAACTTTGTAGTTGGCAGGGGGCAGTACTCTGCATCGCCAACTTGGATAATTTAACATTTAAAAAAATCAAGCCAATTAACCTACAAACCTGCACGTCTTTGGAGTGTGGTAGGAAACCGTAGATCTCGGGGAAAACCCACGCAAGTCACGGGGAGAACGTGCAAACTCTGTACAGACAGCACCCGTAGTCGGGATCGAACCCGGGACTCCGTCGCTGTGAGGCAGCAACTCTACCGCTGTGCCACCGCGATCGTGCTAGTTGTACCAAAAGTCCGTCCTACCACACTCCAAACGTCCATCCAACCCCAGGAGAGAGGCAGCGGCTCCCGCTTCACGCACACGGAGGCCGCGGCTGAGCTCCCTCCCTCCCAAAGATCCTATAGTGGAGCAAGATAGGCTACTCCTGCGAAATGCAATGGGCTGACGTGTAGTACGCTATGGAGGGGATCCTGGGCATTATTCCCCGCCCATTTTAGTAACCGGAACCTACCCGACCCGACCCGACCCGACTTGCAGTGTAATCAACGTTGCGGGGGAACAGTTTTTGTGTGTGATATAGGGTTAGATTCATAATTCTGTTAGTTCATACTTCTGTTAATTCTTGCTAAAGAATAAAATGTTTATAAACACACATACATGAATGGGATATAAATGTGTATAATCATATAACACACACAATTATATTTCTTCTGATTTTTATATCCAATGATGAATTTTATTTCAAACTAGACAAGGGACATTAAATAATAAACATTGTAAACCTCCCCGCAACTTCACACACACTAGGCCCCACCCCCCCCCCCCCCCCCCCCCCACTCTACAATGTCTCCCCCTCCTATGCTGTTGTCCCTTAAACCACCAGCTCTGCTTTGCGACGTGACGCTGGAGCGGGGCAGACGTCGTGACGCTGGAGCGGGGGCAGACGTCGTGACGCTGGAGAGAGGGGCAGACGTCGTGACGCTGGAGCGGGGGCAGACGTCGTGACGCTAGATAGGGGATACGTCATGACGTTAGAGAGGGGCAGACGTCGTGACGCTAGAGCCAGGGCAGACGTCGTGACGCTGGAGCGGGGCAGACGTCGTGACGCTAGAGCGGGGGAGCGGGGCAGACGTCGTGACGCTGGAGCGGGGCAGACGTCGTGACGCTGGAGCGGGGCAGACGTCGTGACGCTGGAGCGGGGCAGACGTCGTGACGCTGGAGCGGGGCAGACGTCGTGACGCTGGAGAGGGGCAGACGTTAAGCGGGCGGATAGAGCGCGCAGACGAGGGTGAACAACGCAAAATGGTTCCAATAAGATGGAAGGTGCTGCCCATTGGCGAGGCCCAAACCCTACTCAGCCGCCAGATTAAAACTGAGGAGGGCCTGGAGGTTGAGGTCAAGGTGGAGGAGGAGTGGGAGGAGGCTCAGGCCCAGGCCCAGGAGATTGAGGCCAAAGTGAAGGAGGAGCAGGCCGAGGTGGAGGCCCAGGCCCAGGCCCAAGCCCAGGTCCAGGCCCAGATCCAGGAGATTGAGGTGAAGGAGGAGGAGGCCCGGGTCAAAGAGGAGGAGGACCTGGAGATTATGGTGATTGGGGTCAAGGAGGAGGAGGAGGACCATGAGGAGGTGTATCGTGTCCGCAGCATCGCCCCACCCCGGACTAAGGTAAAGGGCCTGTCCCATGGGCATGCGGCAAGCGCGACAAGACCGGAAGCGTGGATCGTGCGGCGGTCGAGTGAAGTCCGCGGGAAGGTCGCGCGGAGGTCAAGGAAGGTCGCGCGTGACGTCATTTTTACCATACAATACAATACAATTTATTTGTTGTCATTTGAACCCAGAGGTTCAAACGAAATTTGGTTTCTGCAGTCATACAAACAAGAAGAAGAACCAAGACGCAACAAAAAGCCGCGCCGGGTGATGCAAGGCCGCGCTCCGGGTCTTGGTGTTGGAGCCCCCGGCGTGCGTTAACAAGTCCCGCGGCCAGTTAAAGCCGCGCCGGGCGATGTAAGGTCCCACTCCAGGTCATCCTCAACCCCGCAACTCGGGCGGGAGAAGTCGCCGTGGCGGAAGCCCCGAAAAGCAGTCTCCCACCAGGGACCCGCGGGCTCCCGGTGTCACCGTCCACCGGGCCGGCGGTTGGAGCCTCCGAATCTCCTGGATCTGGTCGCAGCCGCGCGCCACCACCGCTCCGAACTCGGCCGGCTCCGCGATGGTGAGTAGTCCACAGCTCCGCGACTGGAGCCCCAGGTCGTTCCGGTTGGAGGCCGCTCCACGGTGCTCGGCCCCAACAACGGAGACCCGACAGAGAACCGGGTTCTCCGTGCAGGGGAAAGATTTAAAAAAGTTTCCCCCCGCCCCACACACACATACCCAGTTTAAAAAAAAAAAAAACAGATACATACATACGAGACAAAAAAAAACGACAGACGGACTGCAGAGGCCGCTGTGACGTGAGTCGCGCCGCCCACCCGAAGCTCATATAAACGGGGGTTGCAAGCTGCTATTCCATGGTCATCATGGAAGAGATACAGATTGCATTGCTGCAACAGCGAGAGACTTCTGTTAGCAGCAGCCCTCATGCTGACAGGTCAGCTGGGCACGAGTTCAACAAGGAAGGCTATCAAGAAACCTTGCTGATGGTGTTGTGAGCCATCTTGTAGGAATCCCCTGACGCAAGGTAGCGGACGGTGATGGCTAGGCGCAGGCCTGGTTCCAGTGACGTCCGCATGATGGTGTCCGTTTTCTGCAGAAGAGGTCCGACTCGTGCCTTTAGCAGCTAAGGTCAGGAGGTTACCTGGTGAAATTTCTAAAGGCAGCCTCATCTTTCCGCTGCAGATCCGTCACCATGTTCTCATACTGGCCCAAAGTGGGTCTCATCCGGAACTAAGACCTCGTCCACACAGACCTCTTCCTGTGTTTCTTGATAGCCTTCCTTGTTGAACCCCTGCACAGCTGACCTGTCAGCATGAGGGCTGCTGTTAACAGAGGTCTCTCTTGCTGTTGCAGCAATGCAATCTGTATCTCTTCCATGATGAGTCTGCAACCCCCGTTTATATGAGTAAAAATGACGTCACGTGCGACCTTCCCGCGGACTTCGCTCGAACTTCATGTCAACTCGCTCAAGGATCACTCGACCTCCGCATCCAGTTTTGTCGGGCTAGCCGCTTGCAGTCGCATGCTGGTGGGACAGGCCCTTCAGTTTTTCGGAGCCCTGCGCGATGTCGGGACCAGCCCCGCACAACTCCATAATGCTCCGGCGATCGAAGTGGGACTGGCCCCGCGAGGCCGTACGGCTCAAGCGACCACGTTAGGTCGCGCTTGCCGCATACAGTCGCATGCTAGTGGGACAGGCCCTTTACTCAAGGCCACGGGCCACAGGTGCTGCTGTTGCTGGTGTTGTCTCTGGCCCAGGCTATGCACAGGACACTGCTGCCTCAAGTGTGATGAAGAAGTTCAGGAGACCTGTTACACCACCGTGTGACTTCAGCAGGGAACAAGAGGCGGAGCTGGTAGATTGGTATCGGGCAAACCCTGAGCCACAAATCGATCTCAGTATGGCGTGCACATCCTAAAGCTGTAGGACAACTTGTTCCATTTGATCTTATTTGATTGTGCACACCAGGTTGATTGCATTCGTCGAAACGGGACGGACCACGTGAAGGTTGCAATCTCCCACCCCTGTATCATAATCCACAAATATCCACTCTCAAGATAATCAAATTCATTATTTTTTGCATAATCATGTTATAAGAACATCTAAATAATCTATATTTTGTGTTATTATCTATCCATGATCATTATTTTCATACTAAATACCTGACTAAAAACTTCCACAGCACATAATTTTTAGTCAGATATTTAGTTTGAAAATATTGATCATGGATAGACAATTACACAAAATATAGATAATTTAGATGTTCTTATGACATGGTTGTGCAAAAAAATAATGATTTTGATTATCTTGAGAGTGGATTTGTGGATTTTGAACACATGTCTGTGTGAAATGGCCCTTGCTGCTGCAGTGTAATAAACCAAAGGAGTAAAATTTATGGGAATTAAACATTCAATTCCTTTGACTTGGCATAGAAATTCATGACAAAGTGAGATTTAAAAATCATGTTATATTGTGAATTTTTGTGTGAATGGGATCAATTTGTTGTTTGGATATTTCGGCTATCTAAAAATCTATTTTTAGCCTTTTCTAAAGTATGGGATAGATGTTTAGATCTAGTAATAGAATTTAGATTAATTTAATTGATTAGATGACACTAATGAATTTGACACGTTTTTTGTTTGGGTATTTACTATTTCTTTTAACATTTAACTTGTTTCTACTTAATGCTGTTCAGTGTTTTTTTCCTTTACATTTTTCAGATGCCTCGGAAGAAGAATTACAGAATTGTCAATCCAAATGCCCCGCCTGGCATAGCTAGAACTCACCTTGAAATGAATTTCCCTGTCATGCCCGAGTCTAAGAGTGATCTTAAAAATGGACACATCTTGTACATGTATACCTCATTTGGTAAAAGTCTGGCTGAAACTCAGAAATGGTTGACCTCACATTACTCTTTGCCGGATGCCGAAGGGTATTCAATTGGTGCTGTTATGTTAAAGGTGAAGAGTCTCATTACCCGGACTTTGCTTAAGTTTAAAAAACTTAGCAGTCCCAAGGAACTTGGAGCATTTACGGAAATTTGTAATGAAACGTTTAAATTTCCAGAAGGCAGTCAACGCATTTCTTTACATGACATTCCACCGCCTGTTGCTCAAGATCCTGAATCCTTGACCCCTGCCGAAATCCAAGTGCCCATATTTCCAGACACAAGATGTACCAGAGAACTTCTAAGTCTTACACCAAGGGAACAGAAAATGAAAAAAAGACTAAACTTTCTGTCTACATCCATCGTCGCTCTTACACTAAAGTATCGCACAAAGATCAGTGAACTTAGGGCACAGTTGAAAACTCCAAAACGTGTCGTTAATCAAGCCTTAAAGAGAAAGCAAAACCAAATAGATACGAAGGACAGAAAGATTCAGGAACTCAAAGCCAAATTACGTGGGAATACTTTGGCACGAGAGCTTGCTGAAACCAAGGCAGAGTTTTTGAAACTTCAGAAAGCACACAGTCAATTGCTCAAGTTTCGTGGCAGTGAGAAAAAGGGGGAAACTGTTTCAATTCACCAGTACAGAAAAGTTCAGGAAAAACTAAAGGACAGGGAAGATGAGGTGAGACGCCTCAAATTGGACAATCTTGTCCTCAAAGAAGCAATAGAAACTCTGGAGGCTGCCTGTATTGCCAAGTCAAATGAGGACCAGAAGACTTACTCCTCCACAACAAGGATGCATGCGTTTGACGGTGCATCGTAAACAAAACACCCGCAGCAAACGTTCCAATCCTGATGAGTCAGTTCCACAAGCAGAGTGGACTTGATCTGGATTGTGTTCCTCCACACAGTGCAGTTGAACTCGGCATTCGCAGCGATTATCTGAATTTGGACTACTCCAAATCAAAGATCTTATAGCGGAGCAAGATAGACCACTCATACGAAATGCAACGGGCTGACATGTAGTACGCTACGGAGTGGATCGTGGGCATTTTTTCCGTCCATTCCAGTAACCGGAACCTACCCGATCCGACTCGCAGCGTAATCAACGTTGTGGGGGAACAGTTTGTGTGTGTGATATAGGGTTAGATTCACAATTCTGTTAGTTGTTTTTAAAGAATAAAATGTTAATAAAATTTGACACTGGTAATTTTCTTTTTTAATGATTTTTAAATCATTTCTTTTAAATGGCTCATATGCTGTGTTTGAGTTGATTTTGTTTGCACCTGCACTCTGTAATTCATTCATCTAATCACACTGTTCACAACTGCAGTATTTGGGAAAATAATAGCAATATGAAGATTCCAGTTGCTCTAGCCCTGGAATGTTACTTAATGTTTTTGTGTCTATGGAGTTGTTTCTCAACAATAAAAATAGGTCTGGTCTTCCCAATAGCCAGAGAGTGGAATGAGATCTGTCTGTAAATGGTGGGGTTATCTAAATTAAGTATTTCACAAAATTAAATTTGTTTAAGCAAGATTTACAAATGATGTATAACTTAAGGATGGTTTTATTCAGCGAGCATACAACTGAATAGATTGTGCTGGAAAGAACACAATTACATGAATGTGATATAGATGTATATATTAATATAACACACACATTTACATTTCTTCCGATTTTTATATCCAATGATGAACTTTATTTCCTACAAGACAAGCGACAACATTAAATAAAAAACATTGTAAACCTCCCCGCAACTTCACTTTGGTGCCTCGGCCGTGCTGATCCAGGCCAGACTCCCCGCACGCTGTGGAAGGAACATCTTTTTGCTTTTATTGTGATTTATTTCTCTTTTTAACACTGAATATTTGATAACGACGCATTAGCAGCATATGGCACCAATATTGCACCAACCCACTCAATTTTAAATAATTCATAATAGAAATCCATTAACATGGTTAACACGTTATTTCTGACATGCATAGTAAGATTTACATAATTCACATTATTCTGTGCGCGAGATATACAGGGTTGCAGTGACAGCATATCAGCTAACCAGCGAAAGTGATGTACAATTCAATGTATGTAACACAATGATAGCCCCACCCCTGCTTACACCAAAGAGCAAACGTCCAACGTAGATACAATAATAAATAAATCGCCATTTGCATTGTTTTGCGCAGCTAACAAATCACAATTTCACACAATGTACAGAAGACGGCAGTTATTTGACAAATACTCCGCAGTTCAGTGTAGGAGATCATGTCGGCGAGTATTCTGGACACACTCGCCATCTGAAATTACAGAAAATATCATGTAGTCAATATGTTCTTATTCTGCATTAAATAACAGAGAGGTAGAAAGAAAATGCTCGTGACAAGATTTTTACAAGGATGTTGCCATGAGGCAACTAGTACTCCTACACCTATTCCAGCACTATCTAAATGGCGTCAAGTTGGCAAAAGGGGTAATACAACGGGATATGGGGTTCCTTGTACATCAGTCTATGAAATTAAGCATGCAGGTAATGGAGCAGCTGGGCTTGTACACTCTGGAGCTTAGAAGGATGAGAGGGTTTCTTATTGAAACATATAAGATTGTTAAGGGCTTGGACACGCTAGAGGCAGGAAACATGTTCAGAACCAGGGGCCACAGTTTAAGAATAAGGACTAAGCCATTTAGAACGGAGACGAGGAAACACTTTTTCTCACAGAGAGTGGTGAGTCTGTGGAATTCTCTGCCTCAAAGGGCAGTGGAGGCCGGTTCTCTGGATGCTTTCAAGAGAGAGCTAGATAGGGCTCTTAAAAATAGCGGAGACGGGATATGGGGAGAAGGCAGGAACGGGGTACTGATTGGGGATGATGAGCCATGACCACGATGCTGGCTCAATGGGCCGAATGGCCTACTCCTGCACCTATTGTCTATTGAGGCCTCGACTGTTTCTGAGACAAAGGGGAGCACTCAGCTCTAAGATCTGAACTATAGTGAAAGTTCGGGCAGACTTAATAAAATTCTCAGTACAAAACAAAGTCAATATGTTCTTATTCTGCATTAAATAACACGGCGGTAGAAATAAAACGCTCTTGAGGAGAAGATTTATACAAGGATGTTGCCATGAGGACTCGACCATCTGAGCTCAATGATCTAACTCCAGTGAGAGATTGAACAGGCTAAATAAAATTTTCAATATGCCACAGAAGTAATAAATGTTTTCTTACCTTTCCTCCTTAACGGGGAACCTGGAGAAAGACAAGTCGGGTCGCCTACATTAACAATTGGAGCAACTTACCGCAGGACTAGTAGATGTGGACGCTGCCATGGACAAAGCGAAGATTCTTTGGATTCGAGAGCAGAGGCGGAAGCAAAGATCCGATCTTTGGCCGGAGGCAAGATGGCGGAGACTGGTTGCTAAAATGAGTCCTATAATCGCCCATGAATCTGCCCATGACCGTACTACGTGTTTTGCGTAGGAGTAGGCCATCTTGCTCCGTTATAAGATCTTTGCTCCAAATGTGATGATCTACAGGACACTTCCGCCCCACTACTTTACCATTAAGAATGTCCTATAATTTTTGATTTGATTTTCAAATCAAATCAAAAATTATAGGACATTCTTAATGGGGAGTGGGCAGAATAGCACGTCATGCGTGGTTTGAGGAGCAAAAACTTGTAGTTTACAATGCCAAAATTGAAAAAGTTGAGGAAAAACAAGGTGTACAGAGTTGCTTATTGGTTACAATCTGAGGAGTATGATGATGCTACTGATTACGATATGCCAATGTACCAGCTAGCGACTGATCTTCTCCAGAAAGACTTGGTCTATTGTTAGAAATTGTCATTTCTTTACCTGTCTGTTACGTACTTATAGCATATGATACAATAATATTAAAGTTCTGATCTTGAGAATATCACATTTTGGAATATTCAAGGCAGTCTGGGCGTTTATTGCTATTTCCGTCACAGCGGTTAATTATGTAATCAGCTACTTAATTAGGTAATTAACTAATTATATGCTTTAGTTTCAGGTCATCCAAGTAAGATGTATCATTTCAGAATGCTTCAACCTTTCATAACTGAAAATTTCATTCAGTTCTCTTGTTTTATTTAAGAAAGTTAAGGGCTTTGATGTCAATTGACATCAAAGGCTTTTGTGATCACGGCTTTTGTGTTAAGTCAATGGAAAAGTAATAGGGAACAAGATGTCCGAGTATGAAAATGGCCATAACTTGTTTAATACTGAAGATATCATAGTGAATTAGGTATCAAATTAAAGTTCTTTTTATGCTTTATCTGATGGGATAAATTACAGGCTTGATTTTTGACATCTCCAAATTTTGTAACATTCCCCACAATAGACAATAGGTGCAGGAGTAGGCCATTTGACCTTCGAGCCAGCACCGCCATTCAATGTGATCATGGCTGATCATCCCCAATCAGTACCCCTTTCCTACCTTCTCCCCATATCCCTTCACTCTCTATCTTTAAGAGCCCTACCGGCCTCCACCGCCCTCTGAGGCAGAGAATTCCCCTACTCACAACTCTCCGTGCGAAAAAGTGGTTCTGGACTCCCCCAACATCGGGACATGTTTCCTGCCTTTAGCGTGTCCCTTAGTAAACCCTTAATAATCCTACATGTTTCAATAAGATATCCTCTAAATTCTAAACTCTAAATTCCAGAGTGTACAAGCCCAGCCACTCCATTCTCCATGAGATGTCAAAAATCAAGTGGGACGACAGATGGCGCAATGGGTTAAGTGTTCGGCTGGCGACCGGAAGGTAGCCGGTTCGAATCCCGCTTGGAGTGCATACTGTCGTTATGTCCTTGGGGCAAGACACTTCACCCACCTTTGCCTGTGTGTAAATGTAATGTAATTATGTGAAGCACTGTTATATAAATAAGATTATTATTATTCCAAGTTGTATGTTTAAAGTCTAACACTCATCCCTTATATGGACTACCCTCTACATGATCCTACGGATGTGGACAAGGGGGCTGAATGGTCCACTTTTGTCCCCATTCATGTTCTTATGTTATTCGGCAACGAGCCGACCTTGTGAAAATGGCACATGGTTGAAAAAATGTGAATGACAATAGACAATAGGCGCAGAAGTAGGCCATTCGGCCCTTTGAGCCAGCACCGCCATTCAATGTGATCATGGCTGATCATCCCCAATCAGTACCCCGTACTTGCCTTCTCCCCTGACTCCGCTATCTTTAAGAGCCCCATCTAGCTCTCTCTTGAAAGTATCCAGAGAACCGGCCTCCACCTCCCTCTGATGCAGAGAATTCCATACACTCACAACTCTCTGGGTGAAGAAGTGTTTCCTCGTCTCCGTTCTAAATGGCTTACCCCTTATTCTTAAGCTGTGGTCCCTGGTTCTGGACTCCCCCAACATTGGGAACATGTTTCCTGCCTCTAGCGTGTCCAAGCCCTTAACAATCTTATATGTTTCGATAAGAATCCCTCTCATCCTTCTAAATTCCAGTGTATACAAGCCCAGCCGCTCCATTCTCTCAGCATATGACAGTCCCGCCATCCCGGGAATTAACCTTGTAAACCTACGCTGCACTCCCTCAATAGCAAGAATGTCCTTCCTCAAATTAGGGGACCAAAACTGCACACAATACTCCAGGTTTCCTCCTACACTCCAAAGACGTGCAGGTTTACGGGTTAACAAGCTTCTGTGCCGGCTGCGAGAGGTGGGTGGGACCACGAAGATGGGTGGGTGAGGAGGGGATCGTCAGTTCACCACGGCACATTGCCACCACTACCCTGAGGCCAGATATCCTCCTGGTCTCAGAGGCGACCAAAAACATCGTCTTGTTGGACCTGACAGTGCCGTGGGAGGAACGTCTGGAGGGGGCCCATGAGAGGAAGATGGCCAAGTATGAAGAACTGGTCATAGACTGCCGCAAGCAGGGCTGGAAGGCAAGGTGTACGCCCATCGAGGTTGGCTGCAGAGGTTTTGCAGGGCAATCGCTCTACAAAGCCTTGAGTGCGCTGGGCATCAACGGAGTGGCGAGGAGAAGAGCCGTCTAGAACACCACAGAGGCAGCGGAGAAGGCCTCGAGATGGCTCTGGATCAGGAGAGAAGGTCCATGGGGAGGAGTGAATGCCACCTGAACACAAGTCGTGGTCTGATCAACCACGGCTGGGTCGCCTGGGTGAGGGTGTCTGATGTTGAAAGACCCGAAACACCCAATGAACCCCAGGTTACATCACTGATGATGTGTTCAGGAGCATCTATCGATGTATTTTTAGCAATCAAATGGTATGATTTGCCTGAATAGCACGCAAACAACGTTTTACACTGGGTGTTTCAGTACACATGGCAATAATAAAAGGTGGTGAATCTGTGGGATTCATTGCCACAGACGGCTGCGGTGGCCAAATCAATGGATATTTTTAAGGCGGAGAGTGGCAGATTCTTGATCAGTAAGTCGCGGTTAAGGATGAGGGCGTCACGGTTCGGCAGCGGTACAGTCGCTGGCTTACAGCGAATGCAGCGCCGGAGACCCGGGTTCGATCCCGACCACGAGGGCAGTCTGTTTGGAGTTTGCCCGTTCTCCCCGTGACCTGCGTGGGTTTTCTCCGAGATCTTCGGTTTCCTCCCGCACTCCAAAGACGTGCAGGTTTGTAGGCTAATTGGCTTGGTGTAAATGTCAAAATGGTCTCTAGTGGGTGTAGGATAGTGTTAATGCGCGGGGATCGATGGTCGACGCAGACCTGGTGGGCCGAAGGGCCTGTTTCCCGCACTGTATCTCTAAAGTATTGTACTTCCGGTGGCGCTGGTGCCAGCAGCCTCCACCTACAGCCCGGTATCTTTTTGTTTTTTTGTTTATTTAGTTATGTAAAAGTGTGTTTTTTTGTGTTTTTTGGTGTTTGAAGAGGGCACGGTGCGGGGGATACCGTCCTTCAGCCACTTCCTGGTGAGGGCGCGACTATTATTCGAGTCGCGTCCCCCCCCCCCCCCCCCCCCCACAGCGGCCTACCTACCTGGATTGGCGCGGCCTTTCCTGCCGGGATCGACCGGAGCTCCAGCAGTGGCGGGACAGCGCTGGAACATCGCGGGGCTGGCGATGCCTTACCGGGGGTCGCCGTCTAGAGCCCGGAGTGCTAGACCTGCTGCACCAACATCCTGGAGCTGCGGTTTGCAGAGCTCCCAACGCGGGCGGCGCTGATGGACAGCGCGGGGTCCTGTGACTCTGCCCGGCTCGACCTGTGGACTCGGGAGCTGCAGACTCCGGCAGCGGGAGGCGGCTGATCAGGAGGTCCGGGCCGCTGAGGAGGAGGATGCTCACCGTCGGGGTTCGGCGTCGGCGTTCCACCAGCCCGGCGTGAGGGCCTGAACATCGGGCCACCCGGGGCGGCGACTGCGGGTGCTTGGAAGGCCCCGTCCACGGATGAACACGGAGGGGAGGCTGGCTGGACTATGGTGCCTTCCTCACCTGGGTGCCATTTATGTTATGTTGTGTCGTGGACTTCTGTATTTGTGCTTTTTTTAAAATTTTAATGCAATTTCAATTTTATTTTTAATATGTTTTATTATTTATTTATTATTATTTTTATAATTTCTTTGTGATTTTTTTTTTAATGATACTGCCTGTAAGGAAAAATTCATTTTGTTGTCTCAAATTGAGACAATGACAATAAATTGAATACAATACAATACAATACAATAAACTAAACTAGAGTGTGTCAGGGAGAAGGCAGGAGAATGGGGTTGAGACCCTGGGTCGGAAGCTGCCCAAGCGATATGTAAGGTAGGCACAAAATGCTGGAGTAACTCAGCGGGACAGGCAACACTCTGGAGAGAAGGAATGGGCGATGTTTCGGGTTGAGACCCTTCAGACTGATGTCGGGGGAGGGGGTGGTACAGAGATAAAATGTAGACAGACAAAGTGAAGAAGGGTTTAGGCCCAAACGTTGCCTATTTCCTTCGCTCCATAGATGCTGCTGCACCCGCTGAATTTCTGCAACATTTTTGTGTATCACCAATAGACAATAGGTGCAGGATTAGGCCATTTGGCCCTTCCATTCAATGTGATCATGGCTGATCATCCCCAATCAGTACCCCGTTCCTGCCTTCTCCCCATATCCCCTGACTCCGCTATTTTTAAGTCCTATCCAGCTCTCTCTTGAAAGTATCCAGAGAACCGGCTGCCACCGGCCTCCACCGCCCTCTGAGGCAGAGAATTGCACAGACTCCACAGAACATAGTCCACAGAATGTAGTCAGAGACGGTAAGACTGGTGGGAGAACAGGGAACAATCTCCTAAGTACTCTCTAGAATTTAGGAGATTGAGAGGGGATCTTATAGAAACTTACAAAATTCTTAAGGGGTTGGACAGGCTAGATGCAGGAAGATTGTTCCCAAAGTTAGGGAAGTCCAGGACAAGGGGTCACAGCTTAAGGATAAGGGGGAAATCCTTTAAAACTGAGATGAGAAGAACTTTTTTCACACAGAGAGTGGTGAATCTCTGGAACTCTGCCACAGAGGGTAGTTGAGGCCAGTTCATTGGCTATATTTAAGAGGGAGTTAGATGTGGCCCTTGTGGCTAAGGGGATCAGGGGGTATGGAGAGAAGGCAGGTACGGGATACTGAGTTGGATGATCAGCCATGATCATATTGAATGGCGGTGCAGGCTCGAAGGGCCGAATGGCCTCTACTCCTGCACCTAATTTCTATGTTTCTATGTTTCTATGAAGGGAGAGGGGATGGAGAGAGAGAGAAAGCAAGGGTTACTTGAAGTTAGAGAAGTCAATGTTCATCCCGGGGTGTGGTTTAAGCTGCCCAAGTGAAATATGAGATGCTGTTCCTCCAGTTTGTGCTGGTCCTCATTCTGACAATGTAGGAGGCCCAGGACCAAAGATCCTATAGGAAGGTCAGCGTGGGAATGGGAAGGAGGAGTTAAAGTATTTAGCAACCAGGAGCAAAGATTCTATAGCAGAGACTTTGACCAGGAGATCATGTAGGCCTAGGTGGTCTGAGTGAAGGTGTCCAGTTTGGTCTCTCACATACATGAGAGTCCACTTGCTGTGCCCCATTACCGCCATGGGGCGGCGCTGTAAAGGCAGGTGTAGTACCCCATCACTGCCAGTGACGGCGCTACGATGGACCGACGAGGTTGCCACCCTCAACCGTTTGGTGTCCGCCGCCGCCGCCGTGTGGCCGGAGCCAGTACTGCGGGTCAGGAACAAGAAACAGAAACATAGAAATTAGGTGCAGGAGTAGGCCATTCGGCCCTTCGAGCCTGCACCGCCATTCAATATGATCATGGCTGATCATCCAACTCAGTATCCCGTACCTGCCTTCTCTCCATACCCCCTGATCCCTTTAGCCACAAGGGCCACGTCTAACTCCCTCTTAAATATAGCCAATGAACTGGCCTCAACGACCTTCTGTGGCAGAGAGTTCCACAGATTCACCACTCTCTGTGTGAAAAATGTTTTTCTCATCTAGGTCCTAAAAGACTTCCCTCTTATCCTTAAACTGTGTGACCCCTTGTTCTGGACTTTCCCAACATCGGGAACAATCTTCCAGCATCTAGCCTGTCCAACCCCTTAAGAATTTTGTAAGTTTCCATAAGATTCCCCCTCAATCTTCTAAATTCTGGCGAGCACAAGCCAAGTCTATCCAGTCTTTCTTCATATGAAAGTCCTGACATCCCAGGAATCAGTCTGGTGAACCTTCTCTGTACTCCCTCTATGGCAAGAATGTCTTTCCTCAGATTAGGAGACCAAAACTGTGGTCTCACCAAGACCATGTTTGCTATATTTAAGAGGGAGTTAGATGTGGCCCTTGTGGCTAAGGGGATCAGGGGGTATGGAGAGAAGGCAGGTACGGGATACTGAGTTGGATGATCAGCCATGATCATATTGAATGGAGGTGCAGGCTCGAAGGGCCGAATGGCCTACTCCTGCACCTAATTTCTATGTTTCTATGTTTCTATGTACAACTGCAGTAGAACCTCCCTGTTCCTATACTCAAATCCTTTTGCTATGATTGCTATGCTATGCTAAGAACTCAGTGGGTCAGGCAGCATCTGTGGAGGCAAGTAGTGCCTCCACTACAAGGATATAGTACTCCATTTCAGTGTAGTTTAGTGTCACGTGTACCAAGGTACAGTGAAAAGCTTTTGTTTCGTGCTAACCAGTCAGCGGAAAGACGAGACATGATTACAATCGAGTCATTTACAGTGTATAGATACATACGATTGAAAAAGCTACTTTTATAACTGCTAAACAGGTTCGCTTCTTAATAAACAGACAACACATAAACTGTTTGGTAGACCAGTTCAAAACTTTACTTATTATCGGCCGAGGGAAGGGAGGAAGAGCTCCAGTCAAGTGACCAATGTAGACACTTCACTGTCCTCAATCCACTTCTCTGAACAACAGAATTACATTGCATTATATAGTGTTTTTTTGTCACCTTAGCACATTCCACAGACATTAGTCATGGTCAGAGGTACAGGAAAATATGTTTCTACAGAATGCATCACATCAAAGGCATTTTGGCACATGGTACAAGATATATAAAAAACATTGGCCATTTGGTTCACAAATTTTTATTTTTCTACTTCCCTGGTTCCTCTCTGTCACCTCGTCCCTCATAAACATAGGACACTTGGTGCCAGGCATCTTACATCAAAGAGATCAATATAGCTCCTTCTCTGCTTCCTCTCTCGTCACTTGGGAGACAATGTTATAGTATTTGCTCCCGATGTTGGGGAAGTCCAGGACAAGGGGTCACAGCTTAAGGATAAGGGGGAAATCCTTTAAAACCGAGATGAGAAGAACTTTTTTTACACAGAGAGTGGTGAATCTCTGGAACTCTCTGCCACAGAGGGTAGTCGAGGCCAGTTCATTGGCTATATTTAAGAGGGAGTTAGATGTGGCCCTTGTGGCTAAGGGGATCAGAGGGTATGGAGAGAAGGCAGGTACGGGATACTGAGTTGGATGATCAGCCATGATCATATTGAATGGCGGTGCTGGCTCGAAGGGCCGAATGGCCTACTCCTGCACCTAATTTCTATGTTTCTATGTTTCTATTTATTATCTCACACACCGCAACCTGAGGCAAGCCTAATTTGAGACTAAATATAAGCTGAAAGATAGCCCAGAATATCTTCTTATATTTTGAACCAAATTCAGCTTTATCACAATACAATACGATAGGACTTTATGTATCCCAGGAGGGAAACTGGTCTGCCAACTGTCAGAAAACACAACCAGATACATGAAACATTCAATTAAAGTGACGAGTGGAATGTCCAAGATTGGGCAAATATTGGGGTGGGGGAGTCAGTCTTGGTCCACCCCACAGAATCTACCTCAAAAATCACAATGGTGCTGGCTCGAAGGGGCGAATGGCCTCCTCCTGCGTCTATTGTCTATTAAATGGCGGTGCTGACTCGAAGGGTCGAATGGCCTACGCCTGCACCTATTGTCTATTGAACGGCGGTGCTGGCTCGAAGGGCCGAATGGCCTACTCCTGCACCTATTGCCTATTGAATGGCGGTGCTGATTCGAAGGGCCGAATGGCCAACTCCTGCACCTATTTTCTATGATTCTGTGTTTCTACTGAGGGAATTCACCTCCACCATCAATATTCTACATCCCATCTTAAGCCAAAGCCAAGATGCCAACGGTCGAATTATACTTGGTCATCAACTCTCGACACATCAAAACGCTGCCGTATCTTCACCTGCATTTTTTAAATTTAAAAAAGTTTTTTTTATTTTGGATAGCCACGACTGATCCATATGTTTCCTTGTGTTGGTTTGTCAAGTGGCTGACTGCAAAAACATGACCTTCAGCGACGTACAAGTTCATAAGTCATAGGAGCAGAATTAGGGTCGTTTGGCCCATTTAGCCCCATATCTGAGGAAGGATGTGCTGGCTCTGGAGAGGGTCCCGAGGAGGTTTACAGGAATAATCCCAGGAATGAGTGACTTAGCATATGATGAGCGTTCGACAGCACTGGGCCTGCACTCACTGGAGTTTAGATGGTTGAGGGGAACCTCATTGAAACTTACAGAATAATGAAAGGCCTGGATAGAGTGGATGTGGAGAGGATGTTTCCACTAGTGGGAGAGTCTAGGACCAGAGGGCACAGCCTCAGAATTCTCTGGATACTTTCAAGAGAGAGCTAGATAGGGCTCTTAAAGATAGCGGAGTCAGGGGATATGGGGAGAAGGCAGGAACGGGGTACTGATTGGGGATGATCAGCCACGATCACATTGAATGGCGGTGCTGGCTCGAAGGGCCGAATGGCCTACTCCTGCACCTATTGTCTATTGTCTATTGTCAGCCACCAGAGGGCAGTGAAGGCTCACATCACAGGCGTATTCAACTGCAGAGAATATTGCAGATGTGAAATGATTTAGCTTAGTTTAGAGATACAGTGTGGAAAATAGGCCCTTTAGCCCACCGAGTCCACGCCGACCAGCGATCACCCGTACAATAGTTCTATGTTATCCAACCATCTCATCCACTCCCAAGTCACTGGGAACAATTTACAGAGACCAATTAACTTACAAACCCGAAAGAATGCTTTATAGAGTCATAGAGTGATACAGTGTGGAAACAGGCCCTTCGGCCCTACTCGCCCACACCGGCCAACAATGTCCCAGCTACCCTAGTCCCCACTTGCCTGCGCTTGGTCCATATCCCTCCAAACCTGTCCTATCCATGTACCTATCCAACTGCTTCTTGGGATAGTCCCAGCGTCAACTACCTCCTCTGGCAGCTTGTTCCATGCACCCACCACCCTCTGTGTGGAAAATGTCACCCCTCAGATTCCTATTAAATCTTTTCCCCTTCACCTTGATCCTGTGTCCTCTGCTCCTCGATTCCCCTACTCTGGGCAAAAGACTCTGTGCATCTACCCAATCTATTCCTCTCATGATTTTGTACACCTCTACAAGATCACCCCTCATCCTCCTGCGCAACATCCTCGTAAATCTTGTTTGAACCCTTTCAAGCTTGACAATATCTTTCCTGTAACACGGTGCCCAGAACTGAACACAATATTCTAAATGCGGTCTCACCAAATGCGGTCTCACCTCTATGATATCCCCTTATCCTCTTACGCTCCATGGAATAGAGACCCAGCCTACTCAACCTCTCCCTATAGCTTTATTGTCACTTGGTGACCAGTCACAGTTGCTACAAATAGTATGCAAATAGTCACTACATAAAGGGCGCAGACAAAGTATCCCGTGCCAGGTCCACCTTTGTTCTCTCCCCCCCCCCCTTCAGGGTGATCCCCCCACACTGAGTCCCCCTATTGTTCCTTCCCTCAGCAGCGACGTCTTCAATTCCACATCATTGACCGCCGCACCGACCTCTCCACTATTGCCCCCGGGTCGACTGATGACAATAGACGATAATAATAATAATAATAATAATAATAATAATAATAACTTTATTTATAAAGTGCTTTTAGACAACATCAGTTACCACAAAGTGCAGTACATGGGAAGTCAACAAAAAGTTATTACAAACTACTAAAACCATTAAGACGACAGGACTATAAAAACAGTAAAAAATTAAAAGACAATAAAAGCACTAAAACAGGAACAATGTCTCAGCCAGTGTCGAAAGCCAGTGAATAAAAGTGAGTTTATTACTCCTCATTCACCTCTAAAGCAAGAGGCACGGCCATTATAATTCGGAAGGGCATACCTTTTAAATTAAAGAATTCCATATCTGATAAAGAAGGAAGATATGTTATAGTCACAGGAGAAATTTACAATACACCACTAACTATGATAAATATTTACGCGCCTAATTTTGATAACCCACAATTTTTTAGGAAAATAATAGATTTAATCGCAGAGCATAATTTTCAAAATATAATAACGGGGGGAGATTTCAATTGTGTTATAGATCCATATTTAGATAAATCAATAAAGCTAGGGAAGCGTCTTGTTAAAACCAAGACCTGTGAATTTCTAAATACTTATATAAAAAATAATAACATAGCTGATGTTTGGAGAATAGCAAATCCAAGTGGTAGGGAATACTCATTTTATTCATCAGTTCACAAAACTTATTCGCGAATTGACTATTTCTTACTGGACACAAAATTGATCCCGTATACGAATGAACCATCATATCATAATAGTATTATTTCTGATCACTCACCATTGACTTTTATACTTAAAATTGAGGGAATGCCGAGTATAAAGCCTTTTTGGAGGTTCAATGTACGCATATTAAATAACCCGCAGGGTTATGAGTATATAAAAGAACAAACAAAACTTTTTTTCGAAACAAATGACACACCGGGTATTTCTGCACCGCTATTATGGGAAACCTTCAAGGCATATATTCGCGGTGTCATAATCTCTTACCAAAGTTTTCAAAATAAGGAAAATAAAAGAGAACTTCAGCGGATAGAACAGAAGATAAAATTACTAGAACTGGACAATGCAACTGACCCAACCATAAATAAACATAATAAGATAACTTTACTGAAATATAAAGTCAATAGAATATTATCGGCTAGAGTAATAAGAGTATTCCAAATTACAAAACAAGCGCACTTCGAATTTGGGGATAAGCCACATAAACTGCTTGCGAGGCAACTGAAGCAACGAGAAAAGGAAAAAACTATTACAAAAATTAAATCGGACAATGGTGAGTTGCTAACATTGCCTAAGGATATTAATAAGAGGTTTGCCCAATTTTATCATAATTTATACACATCCAAAATAAAGACAGATGTAAGTAAAATTACAAATTTTTTAGATAATTGCAAGCTCCCAAAATTGGGTAGTTTAGAACAAGAGCAATTAGGAGCACGGATTACTAGTGAAGAAATAAAACAAATAATAAACTCATTGAAAAATGGGAAGACCCCAGGACCAGATGGCTTTAGTAATGAATTTTATAAAAGATTTCAGGAGTCTATTGTACCAAGATTATTTAATTTATACACGCAGGCTTATACTGAAAATAAACTACCAGAAACCCTAGCAGAAGCAACAATAACGCTTATACCAAAAAAAGATAAAGATTTTGACGAGCCTGGTTCTTATAGAGCTATATCACTTCTAAATACGGATCAGAAAATTTTAGCAAAGATTCTAGCTAGAAGGCTAAATAATTATATTAACAATTTAATAAATACGGATCAAACGGGATTTATACCCAAAAGACAATCATTTAATAATTTGAGAAGGCTTTTTAATATAATGTACTCTCATAAGAAGGACAATGAAGATATCTCAGTGGTCACGTTGGATGCAGAGAAGGCATTTGATCAAGTAGAATGGCAGTATTTATACAAGGTACTCCAAAAATTTAATATGGGAGAGAATTTTATCAGATGGATTAAACTACTTTATGACAGACCTACGGCAAGAATATTAACTAACAATACACTATCTCCAAAATTTTACCTATCAAGGGGTAATAGGCAAGGGTGTGCCTTATCACCATTGCTATTTGCCCTTATGATAGAACCGTTGGCCGAAAGGATTAGAAATCATCCGAATATTCACGGATATAACAGCAAGGACTCAAAGAATAAAATTTCATTATACGCGGATGATATCCTTTTATATATTACTAATACACAAACGAGTATACCCACCTTATTAACACTAATTGAGGAATTCGGCTCTTTTTCAGGATACAGAATAAATTGGAATAAAAGCGAAATTATGTCTTTAAAACCACAGGATTCGAGACACTTACTAAAATTCCCCTTCAAAATTGCAACAGAAAAATTTAAGTACCTGGGTATTCAAATTACGAGAAGACACAAATCATTATTTAGTGCCAATTTTATACCACTATTAAATAAACTGAATGATACGATTAAATTTTGGAAAACGCTTCCACTCTCATTGATAGGCAGAATTAACGCTATAAAAATGACTTTCCTACCACAATTAATATATTTGTTTCAAGCAATTCCAATATATATTCCAAAATATTTTTTCAAAAAATTAGATTCCACTATCACTAATTTTATATGGGACTACAGAACACATAGAATTCAACGAAAGCATTTGTGCAAATCTAAAGAAGTGGGGGGGTTTATCATTACCTAACTTTATATATTACTACTGGGCAGTGCATATTAAGAACATAATATACTGGCTAGATAGTTCCACTCAGCAGTTGGAGTGGATAAGAATGGAGAAAGAGGAGTGCTATCCGCACGATATAGGAACGATCCTGCTCTCACCGATAAAATTGAATAGTATAATATATAAGAAGAACCCAATTATTCACAATATAATAAGAATTTGGAAACAAATAAAAGCATCCTTGAAATTAAATAATTTATCAGTACTAACCCCACTACTGAACAACCCCGCATTCAAACCTTCTCTCATCGACAACACATATCAGCAATGGGATAGACTGGGGATTAGGAAAGTAGGGGACATGTATGAAGTGGGCAAACTGTTATCATTTCAACAATTAAAATTAAAATTTAAATTGAAGGATAATCAATATTTTAAATATATACAGGTATGTGACTTTATGAAGAAACATACACATAGATTTCAAACTATATTTTTAGATCCTTTAGAAGAAGCAATGAATATTAAGGCTGATTCACAAAAATTAATATCATACTTTTATAATAATATATTAAATAGAGAATCACCCTCAACAGAAGCATTAAGGGAAGATTGGGAACAAGAGCTAATGACAAAGATCTCGAAGGATAGATGGGAAAAATATTTGATGAACACACATAACTGTTCTATTAATGCAAGACACAATTTAATTCAATTCAAATTATTACATAGACTATATTATTCAAAAACGAGGTTGAACAAATTTTATCCAAACGTCTCTCCCAGATGCGATAAATGTTTGTTTCAAAACGCTAATATAACACACTCATTTGTTGGATGTACAAAGTTGAATAAATTTTGGAGTGATATATTTGATATATTTACAAAGATTTTCAAGTCAAGAATAGAACCCAAAACGGAATGGATTATATTTGGAATAATAGGAGAAGATACCAATTTAAATAAAGATCAAAATGTTTTTTTTAATTATGGGTTAATAATTGGAAAGAAATTGATACTTAAATTTTGGAAAAGTACAACCACACCAACTGTTAAAATGTGGATTAGGAATATGATGGACATAGCACGCCTTGAAGAAATGAGACTCCGACTAATAGATAAATATGACCAATTCTTAAGGAGTTGGTCTCCTTTCATCGACTTTTTGGAATCATGTGATGCAGCGGTACCGTAAGGATTGCCGATTTCAGTTCATGACGCGGATAGATCTACATCTCCGAATACAGATTTGAAAAATTCTCTTTTAAGGGGCCTTCTCTTCTATTGCTACTCTCCTCTTTCTCTCTTCCTTTTTTTATTTTTTATATACACACTTCACGTTTTTCTACTCTCTGCCATCTATTTTTCCACTTTTTCCCCTTTCTATTGCTTTCTTTTTCTTGATCTGCTTACTTTTTTCTTATAACATAAAACTAGAGGTTGTACATAGAATGGATTACGGTATTACATAGTTGGCACCTAAAATTAGGCGCCACTGTACTGTTTTATGCTGTATTAACTTCTAATAAAATAAACAAAAAAAAAAAAAAAGTGAGTTTTTAGGGAGGATTTAAAGATGGACAGTGAAGGGACCTGTCTGATCTGCAGCGGCAAGGTGTTCCAGAGTGCCGGGGCAGCAACAGAAAAGGCTCTATCCCCTCTGAGCTTCCGCTTAGACCTTGGTACCTCAAGGAGCAGCTGATCCGCTGACCTGAGGCACCGGGTAGGAGCGTATAGGTGGAGCAGCTCAGAGAGGTAAGGCGGGGCGAGCCCATTCAATGATTTAAAAACAAATAAAAGAATTTTAAAATGAACTCGAAAGTGCACAGGGAGCCAGTGAAGGGAGGCCAAAATTGGCGTAATGTGCTCCCTCTTTCGAGTTCCGGTTAAAAGGCAAGCGGCAGCATTTTTTGGACCAACTGGAGACGAGCCACCTAAGCTCGTGAGACTCCAGTGTAGAGCGCGTTACAGTAATCCAGCAAGTGCAGGAGTAGGCCACTCTGCCCTTCGAGCCAGCACTGCTGATCATCCCCAATCCCCCCCCCCCCCCCCCCGTTCCTGCCTTCTCCCCATATCCCCTGACTCCGCTATCTTTAAGAGCCCTATCTAGCTCTCTCTTGAAAGCATCCAGAGAACCGGCCTCCACCGCCCTCTGAGGCAGAGAATTCCACAGACTCACAACTCTCACTGAGAAAAAGTGTTTCCTCATCTCCGTTCTAAATGGCTTACCCCTTATTCTTAAACTGTGTGGCCCCTGGTTCCGGACTCCCCCAACATCAGGAACATGTTTCCTACCTCTAGCGTGTCCAAACCCTTACCAATCTTTTATGTTTCAATGAGATACCCTCTCATCCTTCTAAACTCCAGAGTGTACAAGCCCAGCTGCTCCATTCTCTCAGCATATGACAGTCCCGCCATCCTGCCAATGGCGTCTCCATGACGACGACCCAGGCCACAGTCGCGGGCACCGACACGCCCCCGGCTTCCCCGCAGCTCCCGGGAGGCGTTAGACACAGCGGCATATTTTTGGGGTGAGGGAGGAAACCGGAGCACCCGGAGGAAACCCATGCGGTCACAGGGAGAACTCCACACAGACATACCCCAAGTCAGGATCGAACCCACAGTGTCCGCTGCTGTGTTGTGTGGGTTTTCTCCATGTGCTCCGGTTTCCTCCCATAGAAACATAGACAATAGGTGCAGGAGGAGGCCATTCGGCCCTTCGAGCCCAGCACCGCCATTCATTGTGATCATGGCTGATCGTCCCCTATCAATAACCCGTGCCTGCCTTCTCTATCTAACTCTCTCCCACAGCCTAAAGACATGTAGGTTTGTAAATAATTGGCTTTGGTAAGTTTCCCCTAGTGTGTAGGATAGAACCAGTTTAGAGATACAGCGCGGAAACAGGCCCTTCGGCCCACCTAGTCCACGCTGACCAGAGATCCCCGCACACTAACACTATCCAACACACACTAGGGGCAATTTACAATTTTACCAAAGCCAATTGCTAGATGCAGGAAAAATGTTCCCAATGTTGGCCGAGTCCAGAACCAGGGGCCACACAGCCTTAGAATAAAGGGGAGGTCATTTAGAAACATAGAAACATAGAAATTAGGTGCAGGAGTAGGCCATTCGGCCCTTCGAGCCTGCACCGCCATTCAATATGATCATGGCTGATCATCCAACTCAGTATCCCGTACCTGCCTTCTCTCCATACCCCCTGATCCCCTTAGCCACAAGGGCCACATCTAACTCCCTCTTAAATATAGCCAATGAACTGGCCTCAACTACCCTCTGTGGCAGAGAATTCCAGAGATTCACCACTCTGTGTGAAAAAAGTTCTTCTCATCTCGGTTTAAAGGATTTCCCCCTTATCCTTAAGCTGTGACCCCTTGTCCTGGACTTCCCTAACATCGGGAACAATCTTCCTGCATCTAGCCTGTCCAACCCCTTAAGAATTTTGTAAGTTTCTATAAGATCCCCTCTCAATCTCCTAAATTCTAGAGAGTATAAACCAAGTCTATCCAGTCTTTCTTCATAAGACAGTCCTGACATCCCAGGAATCAGTCTGGTGAACCGTCTCTGCACTCCCTCTATGGCAATAATGTCCTTCCTCAGATTTGGAGACCAAAACTGTACGCAATACTCCAGGTGTGGTCTCACCAACACCCTGTACAACAGACTGAGGTGAGAAAAAACTTTTTCACCCAGAGAGGTGATTTTATGGAATTCCCTGCCACAGAGGGCAGTGGAGGCCAAGTCACTGGATGGATTTAAGAGAGAGTTAGATAGAGCTCTAGGGCTAGTGGAGTCAAGGGATATGGGGAGAAGGCAGGCACGGGTTATTGATAGGGGACGATCAGCCATGATCACAATGAATGGCGGTGCTGGTTCGAAGGGCCGAAAGGCCTCCTCCTGCACCTATTTTCTATGTTCCTATGTAGGAATAGACGGCAACCTCTTAAAATGGATCGAGATCTTTTTGACAAGGAGACACCAGCGAGTTCTCTTGGAGGGAGAGACGTCTATTGAAACTTCCGTGACATCAGGTGTATCACGTGGGGACTGTCAAGGGTCCATTGCTCTTCCTACTGTATATCAATGACATTCCAAATGCAGTTTTGTCCAGAGTTCGACCGCTTTTTGCTCGCTGTGGCGTGATTTCTGAGAGAACGCCGCCACCTACGGCCGTCAATTTAGGCCACCTTGCTAAGAGAGAGTTAGATAGAGCTCTCTAGGGGCTAGTGGAGTCAAGGGATATGTGGAGAAGGCAGGCACGGGTTATTGATTGGGGACGATCAGCCATGATCACAATGAATGGCGGTGCTGGCTCGAAGGGCCGAATGGCCTCCTCCTGCACCTATTTTCTATGTTTCTAACCTACAAACCAGTACATCTTTGGAGTGTTGGAACAAACCAAATCTCCTGGCGAAAACCCACGCAGGTCACGGGTAGAACGTACAAACTCCACACAGACAGCAACCGTAGTCAGGTTGGAACCCGGGTGTCTGGCGCTGTGAAGCAGCAACTCTACCGCTGCACCACCCTCTAATACTCTCGAATCCAGGCAACATTCTGGTAGACCTCCTCTGCACCTTTGCATACGCCTCCACACATCCTTCCTGTATCGGGGTCGACCAGAACTGCACGCAACGCTGCGTATACGAGTCAGAAAGTCATGACGCAGTTTCCTACGCCTTTGATAGGCGCGGAAGGCTGCAGTAACTCAGCGGGACAGGCAGCATCTCTGGAGGGAAGGCATGCACAACGTTTCAGGTCGAGACCCTTCTTCAGACTGGTTAGACCCACTCTGGTACATTACAAGCAGTTCTGAAATGGCCCAGTAGAGGAAATAGATACCATAGTGTGAAATGGGTTACACACCAAGTGTGAAAACACACACTTTCCCTCCCAGATTCAGGCGCAGATTCTTCCCAGCTGTTATCAGGCAACTGAACCGTCCTACCATAACCAGGGAGCAGGCCTCACACCCGGAGTATTGTGTGCAGTTTTGGTCCCCTAATTTGAGGAAGGACATTCTTGCCATTGAGGGAGTGCAACGTAGGTTCACCAGGTTAATTTCTGGGATGGCAGGACAGTCATATGCTGAGAGAATGGAGCGGCTGGGCTTGTACACTCTGGAGTTTAGAAGGATGAGAGGGGATCTTAAACTTACAAAATTCTTAAGGGGTTGGACAGGCTAGATGCAGGAAGATTGTTCCCGATGTTAGGGAAGTCCAGGACAAGGGGTCACAGCTTAAGGATAAGGGGGAAATCCTTTAAAACCGAGATGAGAAGAACTTTTTTCACACAGAGAGCGGTGAATCTCTGGAACTCTCTGCCACAGAGGGTAGTTGAGGCCAGTTCATTGGCTATATTTAAGAGGGAGTTAGATGTGGCCCTTGTGGCTAAGGGGATCAGAGGGTATGGAGAGAAGGCAGGTACGGGATACTGAGTTGGATGATCAGCCATGATCATATTGAATGGCGGTGCAGGCTCGAAGGGCCGAATGGCCTACTCCTGCACCTAATTTCTATGTTTCTATGATCTTATTGAAACATATAAGATTATTAAGGGTTTAGAAACATAGGAACATAGAAAATAGGTGCAGGAGTAGGCCATTCGGCCCTTTGAGCCTGCATCGCCATTCAATATGATCATGGCTGATCATCCAACTCCGTATCCTGTACCTGCCTTCTCTCCATACCCCCTGATCCCTTTAGCCACAAGGGCCACATCTAACCCTCTTAAATATAGCCAATGAACAGGCCTCAATTACATTCTGTGGCAGAGAATTCCAGAGATTCACCACTCTCTCTGTGTAAAAAATGTTTTTTCTCATCTCAGTCCTAAAAGATCCCTTATCCTTAAGCTTTGACCCCTTGTCCTGGACTTCCCCAACATCGGGAACAATCTTCCTGCATCTAGCCTGTCCAACCCCTTAAGAATTTTGTAAGTTTCTATAAGATTCCCCCCTCAATCTTCTAAATTCTAGCGAGTACAAGCCGAGTCTATCCAGTCTTTCTTCATATGAAAGTCCTGACATCCCAGGAATCAGTCTGGTGAACCTTCTCTGTACTCCCTCTATACAGAGTTTGGACACGCTAGAGGCAGGAAACATGTTCCTGATGTTGGGGGAGTCCAGAACCAGGGGGCAATAGTAGTAGGCCCCTCTCTCGGTCGTGACTGACCATGGGTGATGCATCCCAGTCGGACGCAAGCCTGGGCGATCGATGTCATGTGGAGGACAGGCTGTTGCCCATGCAGCACGTCCCCCCTCTCCACGTCGCTGACCGATCCAAAGGAACCGCAGGGCCATTACAGTTTGGCACCAGCGCCGTCGCAGGAGCTGCCAGAGCGAGGTTGTAGACAACGACGAACTGCCTCAGGGGCTCCGACTACGGATTTTCTTGAGGTTCAGATTCAGATTCAGATTCAGATTCAATTTAATTGTCATTGTCAGTGTACAGTACAGAGACAACGAAATGCATTGGACAACGAAATGCATTCATCAGGTTCACTCCTGGAGCCTTTTCCATGACTGGATATGGCCACAAGGCAGTGGAGGTTTTAAATCAGAGTTTTCCCCTTTCCTAGATGGACCGCCTTCCCAGGCTGACGAGCCCCATTTGCCCGAGACCCGTGGGGGCCGGGAACGTCTACCTTCCCGTGCAGGTCTATAGCACCTGCCCACTGCACCTGCCCCCAGGGGCCACACAGTTTAAGAATAAGGGGTAACCCATTTTAGAACAGAGATGAGGAAACACTTTTTCCACACAGAGAGTTGTGAGTCTGTGGAATTCTCTGCCTCAGAGGGCGGTGGAGGCCGGTTCTCTGGATGCTTTCAAGAGAGAGTTAGATAGAACTCTCTGCCACATAAGGTAGTTGAGGCCAGTTCATTGGCTATATTTAAGAGGGAGTTAGATGTGGCCCTTGTGGCTAAAGGGATCAGGGGGTATGGAGAGAAGGCAGGTACGGGATACTGAGTTGGATGATCAGCCATGATCATATTGAATGGCGGTGCAGGCTCGAAGGGCCGAATGGCTTACTCCTACACCTATTTCTATGTTTCTATGTTTCTATGTTAAAGATAGCGGAGTCAGGGGATATGGGGCGAAGGCAGGAACGGGGCACTGATT
>NW_026575714.1:0-35289 GCF_028641065.1 Leucoraja erinaceus | reverse complement strand
TGGAGTAATCTACTCTCGGCTCGGGTAGATCTACTCCGGGTGAAGGGGGGAGAGAGGGGTGGAGAGAGAATAGAGGGGTGGAGGGAGAAGAAAGTGGTAGACAGGGAGGGGGGTATGAGGGGGAATGGAGAAGGGGAGAGGGTGAGGTCCCTCATGGTCCCAGGGCAGCGCTCCTGCCCCTTTAGTCGCCGTGCTTCACGCACGCAGCCCCGGCTCCACCCCTCTCACTCCCCGGGGAGACGCGGGGAACAATACAGGGAGGGCCGGGCCGGGGTTTGGAGCAACATTTACAAACCTCGGCATCATCTCACACCCGTCCATCCGCCCGGGCCCCGGCATCCGCTCCCGCCGCTGGCCCTCTCCCTCCCTTCTCTCCTTGCCTTCCCTCCCTCCCTTACCTTCTTCCCTCCCTCCCTTCTCTCCTTCCCTCCCTCCCTTCTCTCCTTCCCTCCCTCCCTTTCTCTCCTTCCCTCCCTCCCTTCTTTTCCTTCCCTCCCTCCCTTCTCTTCTTCCCTCCCTCCCTTCTTCCTTTCATACCCTTCCCTCCCTCCTTTCTCTCTCTTCCTCTCTATATTTTCCCTTCTCTCCTTCCCTCCCTCTCCTTCTCTCCTTCCCTCCCTCCCTTCTTTGTCTCATTCCCTCTCTCCCTTCTTTCTCTACTTCCTCTCTATCTTTTCCTTCTCTCCTTCCCTCCCTCCCTTCCTTCTCTCCTTCCCTCCCTCCCTTCTCTCCCTCCTTCCCTCCCTCCCTTCTTCCTCTACTTTCCTCACTCCCGTCTCTCCTTCCTTCCTTCTCTCCATTCTCTCCTCCCCCCCCCCCCCCCCCCCACACACACACAACACACGACATAACGCACAGATTGGCCTCATCAGCAACAACGATGAGTTGGCCTACAGGGAGGAGGTCCAGCACTTAGCAGCATGGTGCGCTGACAACAACCTGGCCCTTAACTCCAAGAAGACCAAGGAGCTCATTGGGAAAGAGTGGGGAGGGAGAGTGGAGGGGGAAAGGGGGAGAGAAGAGGAAGGGTGGGGAGGGAGGAGGAGAGGGGTAGAGGGAGTGGTGGAAGAGGGACAGAGGGATAGGGGGAAGGGGGGGGGGGGGGGAGAGAGGGGGAGGGGGGGGGGGTAGAGGGAAGGAAGGGGGTGGGGGAGAGAGGGAAGGGGTGGGGTAGAGGGATGGGAGAGGGAGAGGGTTGAGGAGAGGGAGAGGGAGAGGAGAGAAGGGGGAGAGAAGTGGTAGAGTGGGGAGGGAGGGGTAGCGGGAGTGGTGGAAGAGGGACGGGGAGTGGTGGAAGAAGGACAGAGGGGTAGAGGAAGGGGTGGGGGAGAAGGGAAGGGGGGGGAAGAGAGAGGGTGGGGGGGAGGGAGAGGGGTGGGGTAAGGGGAGAGAAGTGGAAGAGTGGGGAGAGAGGGGTAGGGGGAGTGGTGGAAGAGGGAAAGAGGGGTAGGGGAAGGGGGCGGGGGGAGAGAGGGAAGGGGTGGGGTTGAAAGGGAAGGGGGTGTGGGAGAGAGGGATGGGTGGAAGAGGGAGAGGGGTGAGAAGAGGGAGGGAAACATAGAAACATAGACAATAGGTGCAGGAGTAGGCCATTCGGCCCTTCGAGCCTGCACCACCATTCAATATGATCATGGCTGATCATCCAACTCAGTATCCTGTACCTGTCTTCTCTCCATACCCCCTGATCCCTTTAGCCACAAGGGCCACATCTAACTCCCTCTTAAATATAGCCAATGAACTGGCCTCAACTACCCTCTGTGGCAGAGAATTCCACAGATTCACCACTCCCTGTGTGAAAAATGTTTTTCTCATCTCTGTCCAAAAGGATTTCCCCCTTATCCTTAAACTGTGACCCCTTGTTCTGGACTTCCCCAACATATGCAACAATCTTCCTGCATCTAGCCTGTCCAACCCCTTAAGAATTTTGTACGTTTCTATAAGATCCACCCTCAATCTTCTAAAATCTAGCGAGTACAAGCCGAGTCTATCCAGTCTTTCTTCATATGAAAGTCCTGACATCCCAGGAATCAGTCTGGTGAACCTTCTCTGTACTCCCTCTACGGCAACAATGTCTTTGAGCATTGGGCATTGTGACATCACATGATGGAACGTTCACCAGGGGCTGGGGCTGGGGCTGATTCTATGGGTGAGAAGCCAGTTTTTTTTTTAATATTGGGGGTGGGGGGGAGAAGGATTTGATTAAAAATGTGTACATAAACATGACGAAATGTAATCAGGAGCGGATATTTAGAAAGAAAAGTGAAATCTCTACCGAAATGGAAAAGATCTCGGCGATCCTGCGTCTGGTTTCGGTGTAGCTAGCAATCAAAGGAAGAAAGGCGGCCGGCAGCCGGCAGCTGGACGCCGGACACGGGACCCCGGCAGGCACACAGTTTTATGTATTAACTAGACCAAGTATTAACTAGTGCAAACCCGTTGGGTCTGTTTCCCCAACGGCGTTTGTGGGGTGGGGGAGGGGGGTTGGCTGCGGCATCACACTCACATTAACCACCCCCCCCCCAAACACACAGGTGGGGGGAGTGGGGTGAGAAGAGCGGAGGGAGGGGAGAGGAGGAGGAAGAAACGGGACAGATTTGGGAGGGAAAGGAGAGCGGGGTAGGGGGTGAGAGAGGGAGATAGAAACATAGAAACATAGAAATTAGGTGCAGGAGTAGGCCATTCGGCCCTTTGAGCCTGCACCGCCATTTAATATGATCATGGCTGATCATCCAACTCAGTATCCCGTACCTGCCTTTTCTCCATACCCTCTGATCCCCTTGGCCACATCTAACTCCCTCTTAAATATAGCCAATGAACTGGCCTCAACTACCCTCTGTGGCAGAGAGTTCCAGGGGGGGGAGAGAGAGTGTGGGGGGGGGGGGGGGGAGGAGAAGGAGGGGAGGAGGGAGGGAGGGGGAGAGGGGTGGGAGGAGAGAGGGGAAAGAGTGGAGGGGAGGAGAGAGAGGGCTGGGGGGGAGGGAGAGGGGGGGGGGTAAGGGGAGAGAAGTGTAAGAGTGGGCAGGGAGGTGTAGGAGGAGTGCTGTAAGAGGGACAGAGTGGGTAGGGGGAAGGGGGGGGGGGAGAGAGGGAAGGGGGTGGGGTAGAGAGGGAAGGGAGGTCGGGGAGAGAGGGATGGGTGGAGAGTGAGAGGGGTGAGGAGAGGGAAACATAGACACATAGAAATTAAGTGCAGGAGTAGGTCATTCGGCCTTTCGAGCCTGCACCACCATTCAATATGATCATGGCTGATCATCCAACTCAGTATCATGTACCTGCCTTCTCTCCATACCCCATGATCCCTTTAGCCACAAGGGCCACATCTAACTCCCTATTAAATATAGCCAATGAACTGGCCTGAACTACCTTCTGTGGCAGAGAATTCCAGAGATTCACCACTCTCTGTGTGAAAAATGTTTTCCTCATCTCGGTCCTAAAGGATTCCCCCCTTATCCTTAAACTGTGACCCCTTGTTCTGGACTTCCCCAACATCTGGAACAATCTTCCTGCATCTAGCCTGTCCAACCTGTGAGAAAAGGGTTAATAGAGATGCTTGATTTATACTAGAACTCTGAAATATAACTTAGAAAGAAATAAGGTGTCAGCAGAAGCCAGACTGCTAGTAGAATAGAAAGTAACGATATAAAGAACAGAGAGAAATTCTAGATAAAAAGTAGCAAGAGTAATACTTCAGTATGAGTTTTAAGAGAAATTAGAACAAAGTTGAGAAGTACAAAAGATCAAACAGATCTGCGCAGGCCTAATGAACTTTCATGAATATGTACTCACGCCCACTATGACAAGATGCCTAATTTAAATGCACATGCGATGCATGTAATAGGAGGTAATCTTGACGTCAGGGGAGGTGTCTTTGACGTTCTCGTGGGAATCTGGGCTTTATGTTATGATTGGAAGAAGCTCAATGGGGAAATGTATAAAGATAGAAATCATCTCCATCTTCGGTGTGTCTCTAGAGGGCGACAGAGGGGCACCTTCTCTGCGCAGAAATGTAATAAATGAGATAAACTTGTTTCTCTGACTTTGTCTCTGAGCATTTGTGAATTTGAATCTCACCACTTTGGGTACTCGGTTTACGAGATCAAATACTCTGGACAGCTGACGGGAGTAGACGGACGAAGGGAAGGTGCACCCTGCTGAGTTCAGCGGTCTCAGACTCCTTGCTTGCCGTCAGCTGTTTGAGCAGTAGTATCCGGGCCACCCAGAGACTCGAGAAACAAGTGATAACAAGTGGGAGTAGCTGGAAATCGCGAAAAATCAATCGAGCAATTCCAGTGTACGGAACCCAGGTAGGAAAATGACTATTCAGTACTTCCTGGGCGATTGAGAATGATGAACACGGTATTAAGAACATAAGACCTTGTACGGGCAAGGCAGGTATGATGAACACGGTATTGAGAATGATGATGAACACGGTATTATTGAGAATATGATGAACATGGTATTAAGAATATGATTATGATAAATAAGGTAATTAAACACGGTGTTAAGAAAAAGGGACGGGAAAGGCTGTAGGCCAAATCCCCTCATTCTGCCCAATAGTCCGTTGGGGCAAGTGCAGAGCCGCACGGGGCCAAAATACCCAGGGAAGAGAGAAGACAGGGGCCGGGGTGGACGAAGATCACCCAGCCACCAGGATGGGGAGTCAAAAGGTCGGAAGGGGAAGATAAGAGGATCGGTAGAAATTAGACCCCTGAGGGAGGTACCTAGGAGAGGACCCTGAGGGGGAAGGGGGTTTGTTAAATAGCCTCCTTGAAGATCCTTTAGGTCTGACAAGAACAGTTAGATCAATTCCTTTTCACAGAAGGGAAAAACAAGTAGTAAAGATTATGTTGCAGGCAGTAGAAAAACAGCAAATAAGGAACAGAGAGAGACAGGATGATGAGGGAGTTACTCCCGAAAGTAGCAGATAAGAAGACGGCAAAGGCCGGGGACAAGAGTGCAGGACAGGGAGAAAATATAAATTGAATAATCTATTTGAAGTAAGAATGGAACGAATGTGATTTGTATATAGAAAAACCGGTTTGGAACGAATGGTTGTAAGATGAAAGGTTGGAATGAGCAAGTTGCAAAATTGAACCACCCCCCCCCCCCCCCCCCCCCCCCCCCGTGGTGGGGGCGAGAATTTCCACTGTAGTTAAAAATACTGCAAGCCGTGGGGGATTACGAACAAGCTGTAAAATTAACTCTTTGTATCCTCGTAACCTGAAAAAGGGAAGTTGTAAAAATCAGCTTTTGATTTTCTTTTAATCGTTATCTTGATGTTCTTTTAGATTTCTTGTCAGTAAAGTTAATTTGGAAAATTGTTACTAGTGCTAGGAATTGGATATTTATAATAATGGTGAATATGGATTGAAATAATTGGAAATAAGTTAATTGATGAAACATGACCAGGCTTTTATGGTTTGTTGTTTTATGGTAGACATTCAAGTTGAGAAACACAGAGAGAGGTACAGACACCGAAACACAGAGAGAGAGAGGGGGAGATACAGACACAGAAACACAGAGAGAGAGAGAGAGAGACACAGACACACAGACAGAGAGAGAGACAGACACAGAGAGAGAGAGAGAGATACAGACAGACACAGAGAGAGAGAGACAGACACAGAGAGAGAGAGAGAGAGAGAGAGAGAGAGAGAGAGAGAGAGAGAGAGAGAGAGAGAGACACAGAGAGAGAGAGAGAGAGAGAGAGAGATACAGACACAGAGAGAGAGAGAGAGAGAGATACAGACACAGAGAGAGAGAGATACAGACACAGAGAGAGAGAGAGAGAGAGACAGACAGAGAGACAGACAGAGAGAGAGAGATACAGACACAGAAACACAGAGAGAGAGAGAGAGTTACAGACACAGAAACACAGAGAGAAAGAGAGAGAGAGAGAGAGAGAGAGAGAGAGAGAGAGAGAGAGAGAGACAGCCAGACACAGAGAGAGGAAAGGCAGAGACACAGAAAGAGAGAGAGAGAGAGAGAGAAAGTAGGAGATGACAGGATGACACAGATTATCCCTTGGGGCACCCATAAACTGAGAGGGCTAAAAAAAAAATAATAAAAAAACAAATAAATAATAAATAAAAATACCTCACCCTATATCCCTGATGGGGAAGGAAATGGATTAGGGCTTTGGAGGAGGAGAACGTGGGACGATTATTGGCCATGAAAGATTTGAAGGCACCATTGGTAAAAGTGGTGGGAACCACTAAGTGTCAGATAAAGATAGATGACGTAAACTGTTACAGCCGACCGGATATAGACTACAAACATGGCCGCCGCTCACAAACTTACCGGCAACAGCGCCACCGTCAGCTCAGCTGCCGTCACTGCAGCCTGACTACCGGCCACAGCACCATCTTCTGGTTGGATGCCGTCACTGCAGCCTGACTACCGGCCACAGCACCATCTTCTGGTTGGATGCCGTCACTGCAGACTGACTACCGGCCACAGCACCATCTTCTGGTTGGATGCCGTCACTGCAGCCTGACTACCGGCTACAGCGCCATCTTCTGGTCAGATGCCGTCACTGCAGCCTGACTACCGGCCACAGCACCGTCTTCTGATTGGCTGCCGTCACTGCAGCCTGACTACCGGCTACAGCGTCACCATCTGGTCATCTGCCGTCACTGCAGCCTGACTACCGGCCACAGCACCATCTTCTGGTTGGATGCCGTCACTGCAGCCTGACTACCGGCCACAGCGCCATCTTCTGGTTGGATGCCGTCACTGCAGCCTGACTACCGGCCACAGCACCATCTTCTGGTTGGATGCCGTCACTGCAGCCTGACTACCGGCCACAGCACCATCTTCTGGTTGGATGCCGTCACTGCAGCCTGACTACCGGCTACAGCACCATCTTCTGGTTGGATGCCGTCACTGCAGCCCGACTACCGGCCACAGTGCCATCTTCTGGTTGGATGCCGTCACTGCAGCCTGACTACCGGCCACAGCACCATCTTCTGGTTGGATGCCGTCACTGCAGCCCGACTACCGGCCACAGTGCCATCTTCTGGTTGGATGCCGTCATTACCCACTTAAGGTGAAACCCAAGGAATAAAGGGCAAACAATGTAGCCTATCTGGAAAACCAGCTGAAAAGGTGGAGAGTTGAAAATGAACAAGAAATAGAAGGCAACCAGTGAACATTATATTATGAACTATTGTGGTGGAAGTCATTCTTCTTAAAGTCAAGCAGAATTGAAGGAGGTGGTGGAATTGTCATTTATTTCCAACCCCCGATTCAGCAAACAGTCGGTCTCTGCGGTCGATGTCAATGAACAAAGGACCTGGTTGAAAAGACTGAAATAAATGATGAACTGACACAAGTGAGTCCTATGACGGAACCAAGAGGGGCCAGAGAATTACATGCCAATAATACATGTCTTGGGGAACGTTTCCTCGAAAAGTCTTATCAGTAGTGAAATTAATCTGGAGATAAGCCCTAACAGGACTGGGGTCCCCAAGAGAGAGAAAGGGATTTAAAGGAGAATGTCAAGAAAGGCTAGGATGATTCGACTTCAGGAGAGGAATGGAGAGCAGAGGGAGAGACAAGACTTTGCCTTCCATCACAGTGAGGAGGAGACTCACTGTGATGGATGTTTGTGTAAATTGTGTTGGTGTGTGTCTTGGTTCTTTTCTTGTATGGCTGCAGAAACAAATTTCATTTGAACCTCATGTGAGGTTAAGATGACAAATAAAAGGTATTGTATTGTACTGTAGTTTTTTTTAAATTAGATGATAAAGGCAGAGTTGGAAGGTATACCCTTAGAAAGTATTTGACGATGTGGACAATTTGTTGGTTTGTTCCACAAGTGAAGAGAGAGAGAGAGAGAGATAGAAATACTTCAGAATATAAGACAGCGGATGATGACCTTGGGAAAGGCAGGATATAGTTCAGACTAGATTGAAATATGTTGAGATTGTATGGTGAAACGGAAAAAGTACATGTCAAAGAAGTTAAATTAAAATGCAGTCAAAGCAGCCGGAACAGCATCTGGAAGATATGTCTAGGGTAAGTCTGAATCGATTTAGGTATGAGCACTGTAGTGCGTTTATGAAGAATAAGGTAATTAAGAGGTTTGGTAGACCTACAGAAATCAGCTTTGACAACGGATTGTTTTCATTTGATGAAAAGAATAAATGGAACATTGAAGGTTAATATAAATAAGATTTGTGTAATGCTCTGCCATTGGCACTGAAGAAATGTCGCATGCAAACTAACCAGCAGGTGGCACAATGGAGCAGTCCCTACAAGGGACCGCGTTTGGAACAGTTAAAGATAGAATTTAAAAAGTATATGAAACAGTTAATTATGATGTACAAGTCTATTTATGAACAGGTAAAGTAAAAGCTGTCGGAGATGAACCAGGAGGAAGGACCCTTTAAACCTGAAGACAAGGTGTATGTATGAGTTTTCTAAATCACCGACCGATGTTCGTTTAGAAGGTTGAGATACCTAGTACGATTTCAATAATTACATGAGGGCTGTCCCACAGGTACGAATAGATAATAACCCTGAGGTAAGTGAACAGGAGGACAAAGAAGAGTAGAGTATTAACAAGAACGTTGTTTGACATCAGTGGTGGGAAATAATTGAAAGGATACTAAAGACAATATTATTGGGATTTGGATAAATAGGGCAGGATTAGGAAGAATTACATGGATTTCTGATTGTGATATTTGACTAATCTTGATGTTTTTTCGTTAAAAAAGAGGTTATTAGGGAAATTGATGAGGTTAAAGTGGTGAACTTCAGTAAAGGCCTTTGACAAGGTTCAATAAGGAAATAAGGTTGGTTAAGAAAGTTTAGTAAGGAGTAGCAAGATGGATTAAAAAGTGGATGTATGGGAAATGTCAGAGAGTAATGGTGGATGGATGTTTGTCAGGTTGGAGGTCAGTGACTAGAGGGGTACCTCGGGGATGTGTGTTGGGTCCACTGTTGTTTGTCATGTGAATCAATAATATGGATGTTGGTGTGGTAAGATAGATTAAGAAGTATGTAGATGATACTAAGATAGGTGGTGTTGTGAATAATGAAATAGATTTTAAAAATGTACAGAGAGATTTAGGTCATTTGGAAGATTGTGTTAAAACATGACAGATGGATTTAATGTTGATAAGTGTGAGGTGATACATCTTGGCAGGACAAATTCAAATTAGACTTACATGGTAAATGATTGTGAATTGAGGAATGAAGTTGAACAGAGGGATCTGGGAATAACTGTGCATAGTTCCCTGAAGGTGGAATCTCACGTAGATAGGATGGTAAAGAAAGATTTTGGTGTGTTGGCCTTTATATATCAGAGCATTGTGTATAGAAGTTGGGTTGTAATGTTAAATTGTAAAAGCTATTGGTTAGGTCAATAGTGTAGTATGGTGTATAATTTTGGTAGGCATCATTATAGGAAAAGGGTTAACAAAATAGAGAGTGCAGATGAGCAATTAGAATGTTGACTGGGTTTCAGCAACTAAGAGAAAGGTTGAACAAGTTAGGTCTTTATTATTTGCGAAAGATAGAAGGAATGCCCACCATGGTAATGATGTTTTCTTAAGGAACTGTTTAGAACATAGAAACATAGAAACATAGAAATTAGGTGCAGGAGTAGGCCATTCGGCCCTTCGAGCCTGCACCACCATTCAATATGATCATGGCTGATCATCCAACTCAGTATCCCGTACCTGCCTTCTCTCCATACCCCCTGATCCCCTTAGCCACAAGGGCCACATCTAACTCCCTCTTAAATATAGCCAATGAACTGGCCTCAACTACCCTCTGTGGCAGAGAGTTCCAGAGATTCACCACTCTCTGTGTGAAAAAAAATTCTTCTCATCTCGGTTTTAAAGGATTCCCCCCTTATCCTTAAGCTGTGACCCCTTTTCCTGGACTTCCCTAACATCGGGAACAATCTTCATGCATCTAGCCTGTGCAACCCCTTAAGAATTTTGTAAGTTTCTATAAGATCCCCTCTCAATCTCCTAACTTCTAGAGAGTATAAACCAAGTCTATCCAATCTTTCTTCATATGACAGTCCTGACATCCCAGGAATCAGTCTGGTGAACCGTCTCTGCACTCCCTCTATGGCAATAATGTCCTTCCTCAGATTTGGAGACCAAACCTGTACGCAATACTCCAGGTGTGGTCTCACCAAGACCCTGTACAACTGCAGTAGAACCTCCCTGCTCCTATACTCAAATCCTTTTGCAATGAAAGCTAACATACCATTCGCTTTCTTTACTGCCTGCTGCACCTGCATGCCTACCTTCAATGACTGGTGTACCATGACACCCAGGTCTCGTTGCATCTCCCCCTTTCCCAATCGGCCACCATTCAGATAATAGTCTGCTTTCCCGTTTTTGTCACCAAAATGGATAACCTCACATTTATCCACATTATACTGCATCTGCCAAACATTTGCCCACTCACCCAGCCTATCCAAGTTACCTTGCAGTCTCCTAGCATCCTCCTCACAGCCAACACTGCCCCCCCAGCTTAGTGTCATCCGCAAACTTGGATATATTGCCTTCAATTCCCTCATCCAGATCATTAATATATATTGTAAATAGCTGGGGTCCCAGCACTGAGCCTTGCGGTACCCCACTAGTCACTGCCTGCCATTGTGAAAAGGACCCGTTTACTCCTACTCTTTGCTTCCTGTTTGCCAGCCAGTTCTCTATCCACATCAATACTGAACCCCCAATGCCGTGTGCTTTAAGTTTGTATACTAATCTCTTATGTGGGACCTTGTCGAAAGCCTTCTGGAAGTCCAGATACACCACATCCACTGGTTCTCCCCTATCCACGCTACTAGTTACATCCTCGAAAAATTCTATAAGATTCGTCAGACATGATTTACCTTTCGTAAATCCATGCTGACTTTGTCCAATGATTTCACCACTTGCCAAATGTGCTGCTATCCCATCTTTAATAACTGACTCTAGCAGTTTCCCCACTACCGATGTTAGACTAACTGGTCTGTAATTCCCCGTTTTCTCTCTCCCTCCCTTCTTAAAAAGTGGGGTTACGTTTGCTACCCGCCAATCCTCAGGAACTACTCCAGAATCTAAAGAGTTTTGAAAGATTATTACTAATGCATCCACTATTTCTGGAGCTACTTCCTTAGGTACTCTGGGATGCAGCCTATCTGGCCCTGGGGATTTATCGGCCTTTAATCCATTCAATTTACCCCACTCTCCCTTCTCTCCCTACACTCTTTCTCCCCCTCTCTCTCCATCCCCTCAATCTATCCCCTCTCCATCCCCTCTATCTATCCCATATCCCCCCCCCCCCCTCTCTCTCTCCCCATCTCTATCTCCCTCCTCGTACTTCGTCTTTTCTCCCTTTATTGCCATTTTGGTCATTTTCTGCTGTTCTTTAAACATGACCCAATCCTCTTGCTTCCCGCTCATCTTTGCTACGTTATATTTCTTCGCTTTAATTTTTATACTGTCCCTGACATTCCTTGTAGAAACATAGAAATTAGGTGCAGCAGTAGGCCATTCGGCCCTTCGAGCCTGCACCGCCATTCAATATGATCATGGCTGATCATCCAACTCAGTATCCCGTACCTGCCTTCTCTCCATACCCCCTGATCCCCTTAGCCACAAGGGCCACATCTAACTCCCTCTTAAATATAGCCAATGAACTGGCCTCAACTACCCTCTGTGGCAGAGAGTTCCAGAGATTCACCACTCTCTGTGTGAAAAAAGTTCTTCTCATCTCGGTTTTAAAGGATTTCCCCCTTATCCTTAAGCTGTGACCCCTTGTCCTGGACTTCCCTAACATCGGGAACAATCTTCCTGCATCTAGCCTGTGCAACCCCTTAAGAATGTTGTAAGTTTCTATAAGATCCCCTCTCAATCTCCTAAATTCTAGAGAGTATAAACCAAGTCTATCCAGTCTTTCTTCATAAGACAGTCCTGACATCCCAGGAATCAGTCTGGTGAACCGTCTCTGCACTCCCTCTATGGCAATAATGTCCTTCCTCAGATTTGGAGACCAAAACTGTACGCAATACACCAGGTGTGGTCTCACCAAGACCCTGTACAACTACAGTAGAACCTCCCTGCTCCTATACTCAAACCCTTTTGCAATGAAAGCCAACATACCATTCGCTCTCTTTACTGCCTGCTGCACCTGCATGCCTACCTTCAATGACTGGTGTACCATGACACCCAGGTCTCGCTGCATCTCCCCCTTTCCGAATCGGCCACCCTTTAGATAATAGTCTGCTTTCCTGTTTTTGCCACCAAAATGGATAACCTCACATTTATCCACATTATACTGCATCTGCCAAACATTTTCCCACTCACCCAGCCTATCCAAGTCACCTTGCAGTCTCCTAGCATCCTCCTCACAGCTAACACTGCCCCCCAGCTTAGTGTCATCCGCAAACTTGGAGATATTGCCTTCAATTCCCTGATCCAGATCATTAATATATATTGTAAATAGCTGGGGTCCCAGCACTGAGCCTTGCGGTACCCCACTAGTCACTGCCTGCCATTGTGAAAATGACCCGTTTACTCCTACTCTTTGCTTCCTGTTTGTCAGCCAGTTCTCTATCCACATCAATACCGAACCCCCAATGCCTTGTGCTTTAAGTTTCTATACTAATCTCTTGTGTGGGACCTTGTCGAAAGCCTTCTGGAAGTCCAGATACACCACATCCACTGGTTCTCCCCTATCCACGCTAATAGTTACATCCTCGAAAAATTCTATAAGATTCGTCAGACATGATTTACCTTTCGTAAATCCATGCTGACTTTGTCCAATGATTTCACCACTTTCCAAATGTGCTGCTATCCCATCTTGAATAACTGACTCTAGCAGTTTCCCCACTACCGATGTTAGACTAACTGGTCTGTAATTCCCCATTTTCTCTCTCCCTCCCTTCTTAAAAAGTGGGGTTACGTTTGCTACCCGCCTATCTTCAGGAACTACTCCAGAATCTAAAGAGTTTTGAAAGATTATTACTAAGGCATCCACTATTTCTGGAGCTACTTCCTTAAGTACTCTGGGATGCAGCCTATCTGGCCCTGGGGATTTATCGGCCTTTAATCCATTCAATTTACCCAACACCACTTCCCGGCTAACCTGGATTTCCCTCAATTCCTCCAGCTCCTTTGACCCGCGGTCCCCTGCTATTTCCGGCAAATTATTTATGTCTTCCTTAGTGAAGACAGAACCAAAGTAGTTATTCAATTGGTCCGCCATGTTCTTGTTCCCCATGATCAACTCACCTGTTTCTGACTGCAAGGGACCTACATTTGTTTTAACTAATCTCTTTCTTTTCACATATCTATAAAAACTTTTGCAGTCAGTTTTTATGTACCCTGCCAGTTTTCTTTCATAATCTATTTTCCCTTTCCTAATTAAGCCCTTTGTCCTCCTCTGCTGGTCTTTGAATTTCTCCCAGTCCTCCGGTATGCTGCTTTTTCTGGCTAATTTGTACGCATCATCCTTCGCTTTGATGCTATCCCTGATTTCCCTTGTTATCCATGGATGTACTACCTTCCCTGATTTATTCTCTTGCCAAACTGGTATGAACAATGTTTGCAGTTCATCCATGCAGTCTTTAAATGTCATCCATTGCATATCCACCGTCAACCCTTTTAGAATTAATTGCCAGTCAATCTTGGCCAATTCACGTCTCAATTCACGGTCGCCCCTTTCTCCCCTTGGAATATTTCTTCCTCCTAGGAATGAACTGATCCTGCACGTTCTGTATTATTCCCAGAAATACCTTGCCATTGTTGTTCCACTCTCATCCCTGCTAATGTATCTTTCCAGTCAACTTTGGACAGCTCCTCCCTCCCTCCCTCATGACTCCGGCGGTGAATGTCAGGAGCTGGAGCCCGGAGCGGAGAGACCGCGGCCGCCTCTGGGATGCACTCAGGGCGCGGATTTATTAATGAGCCGAAGCACTGAGGTGAGCGGATATTTCACCGCGCTCTTCACCTGCTCCCTGAACTTGGACTGGGTCACCGCGTAAATAAATGTGTTCGTGCAGCAGCTGAGATTCCTCAGCAAATACCCGACGTGGTGAAAGATATATTGAGAATCATTCTTACCCATTCCTGTTCCTGTGAACTGATAATAGACGAATTCTACCACCACCGTCAGCCACAGGAGGATGAAGCTGCCGGAGATGGTGAAGAGTAAAACCATAGACCTCCTCCTGCTCTCCATCTCCGGGTCACTGCGGTTCACCCCCTTGCTCTCACCCCTCAGCCCCTTACGGACCCGACTGGCCACTAAAATGTGCCGGACTGTCAGAGCGTTGAGGAGAAGGATTACAGCGAAAGGGAGGAACGGAGTTAAAGCCGCGTCGAACCAGTCAAATGCCACCCACCCGGGGTCAGTGAAATAACTGTCCACAGTGGTACACCCCCACGGGACATTGTCTATGATTCTCCCGGGTTCCCGTGTGAAGTAGCGGGGAATATTTTTCAGACAGAGCAGAACGCCGGCTGTTGCGAGAACCGCAGCCGCAGTTTTCCCGGTGCAATATTTAGTTTTCAGCTTCTGGCAGCAAATGGCGACAAACCGATCAAAGGTGAAAGTGACGGTGAACCAGACAGAACAGTCTGTAGCTGCAAACGTCAGTACATAGTTAACACTGCACACAGGGGTGATGGACAGGAAACTCCATTTAAAGTATTGATATCGAATACGACGCAAAATGACCTCGATGATGGCGACCAGTAGATCAGCCGCTGCCATGGCCACCAGGTAACGAGTGGTGCAGGTGGAGAGGCCGCACTTTCCCCGGGACAGGATCACAATCGCCACTAAATTCACTGCGGAAAGGCAAGGGAACGAACACTGGGCATTTACTCAACACGGTCTCCGGGGCTGAACACCGGCTCGACTTTCAGCTCAAGATCAGGAGTGTTGGAGTCGGTGCGCGTTGTAAGTTTAACAATGTTAAAATTGTACAAGGCATTGGTGAGGCCAATTCTGGAGTATGGTGTACCATTTTGGTCGCCAAATTATAGGAAGGATGTCAACAAAATAGAGAGAGTACAGAGGAGATTTACTAGAATGTTGCCTGGGTTTCAACAACTAAGTTACAGAGATAGGTTGAATAAGTTAGGTCTTTATTCTCTGGAGCGCAGAAGGTTAAGGGGGGACCTGATAGAGGTCTTTAAAATGATGAGAGGGATAGACAGAGTTGATGTGGACAAGCTTTTCCCTTTGAGAATAGGGAAGATTCAAACAAGAGGACATGACTTCAGAATTAAGGGACAGAAGTTTAGGGGTAATATGAGGGGGAACTTCTTTACGCAGAGAGTGGTGGCGGTGTGGAATGAGCTCCCAGTGGAAGTGGTGGAGGCAGGTTCATTGGTATCATTTAAAAATAAATTGGATAGGCATATGGATGAGAAGGGAATGGAGGGTTATGGTACGAGTGCAGGCAGGTGGGACTAAGGGGAAAAAAAAAATGTTCGGCATGGACTTGTAGGGCCGAGATGGCCTGTTTCCGTGCTGTAATTGTTATATGGTTATATGGTTAATGTCAGAGCCGTCTCCGACTGTGCCCGACCTACCTGCCTGCTTCAGAGGAGAAGAGATAAGGCGACGGGCGGACGGGATAAAGGGCAGGGAGGGAACGAGTAGCCACCCGCTACAATCGGCGTCATGGTCTGTTCTAGAGATAACGCTGCTGCTGCTCATAGTCTCTGATGGGGCCGCAGCGTGAGCGGCCGGCCGCGTTTAACCAGGGCTCTGGGAATTCGGCATTTGACGGGGACGAGGAGGCTTCCAGAAGGAAGGCAGGGCCAACATTGAATCCAGCAGCAGATTGGCTCCGTTAATGGATTCATCCACAGTGAGTTCAGTTCAGTTCAGTAACAACACACACACACACACACACACACACACACCAACATGCACACACACACACACACACCATCCCACACGCCCACACACACACACACACACACACACACACACACACACACACACACACACACACACACACACACACGCCGGTAGATCCGCGGCCACTGGTTCAGGAGGTGGGTCCAATTATTGACCAACAGGCTGTGGGTAGAATCCGACTGTGATAGACAGACTCCACAGTGAGTGAGACACAGTGTCCACAGGAGCGGCTGTTTACTCTGATCAATAACTCAGTCACAGCGAACTACACAATGTGAACCCGTCTCTCCCAGTCACACAGTCCCAGAGAGCTGCCTGTCTGCTTGTCCCGGCCACTGGGACAACTCTGGGCAAGGTGCCACTGAAGGCAAGAACAACATTCTAGTGGGTCCCGGCCGGCAGCAATGAGAGAAAAAGAGGCTTAGTTTCGCTCTGAAAATAAGAAAAATCACAGCAGCGTTAATTCACAAATATTTCACTGAGAGGATTGATATTCTTCACATATACTTGTACAACGATCATCAGTTGGGGAAATTGTAACATGATGAGAATAAGGTCAACACCAGTTAACACACGGATGGATTATAAAACTTGAATTGTTTTGATCACTTACCAGGGACTCCAACGGCAGCAATGATCACGTACAGGATTTTCTCTACGGCGATATATTCCCAATAATGCTGCCCCATGTTCTCTGCCCAGCGACGTGTCCCCGTGAGCTACCGGTAATATCTCGGAATGAAATGGGCAGGCAGAACATTCCTTTATATTTTATACCATTTACCGTCTCCACCGGGACAGTGAAGTTTCAACAGTGTTTAAAAATAGATATTTTGAAATGATTCGCAAACAGATGACATCAGCCGAGTGAAATCCCTGCTGAGACAAACATACAGGTTGTGCTTTATTCAGGGAATTGATTGTGAAACACCAAAGACTGTGAATTGTGGCGATGGATACTGAGGGATGGAAATTGGGAGCGGCGGCTTTGTTCCAGCAAAGGGGTTATTGTTTCAAACTCCATCAGATCCAACTCTCCACCTCATGTTGTTTGTCTGATTTCCTTCAATCCGTTTCACTCAGCAAGACTATCCCAAATTCCAGGGATCCTCTCGGGCTTTCTGGTGCCCAGTTTGAAGGTGGACTGGACTGGGCGACCTTTGTCCACAGGTTGAGGTTCAACACAGCACCCCGGACTAAAATGTCCCCACCCCTCTACTCTTCTTCATCAATCAACTTGATCGCGGCAAAAAGGCACAGCAGCGCCTTTACAAACATAGAAACATAGAAACATAGAAATTAGGTGCAGGAGTAGGCCATGCGGCCCTTGGAGCCTGCACCGCCATTCAATATGATCATGGCTGATCATCCAACTCAGTATCCCGTACCTGCCTTCTTTCCATACCCTCTGATCCCCTTGGCCACAAGGGCCACATCTAACTCCCTCTTAAATATAGCCAATGAACTGGCCTCAACTACCCTCTGTGGCAGAGAGTTCCAGAGATTCACCACTCTCTGTGTGAAAAAAGTTCTCCTCATCTCGGTTTTAAAGGATTTCCCCCTTATCCTTAAGCTGTGACCCCTTGTCCTGGACTTCCCCAACATCGGGAACAATCTTCCTGCATCTAGCCTGTCCAACCCCTTAAGAATTTTGTAAGTTTCTATAAGATCCCCTCTCAATCTCCTAAATTCTAGAGAGTATAAACCAAGTCTATCCAGTCTTTCTTCATAAGACAGTCCTGACATCCCAGGAATCAGTCTGGTGAACCTTCTCTGCACTCCCTCTATGGCAATAATGTCCTTCCTCAGATTTGGAGACCAAAACTGCACGCAATACTCCAGGTGTGGTCTCACCAAGACCCTGTACAACTGCAGTAGAACCTCCCTGCTCCTATACTCAAATCCTCTTGCTATGAAAGCCAACATACCATTCGCTTTCTTTACTGCCTGCTGCACCTGCATGCCTACCTTCAATGACTGGTGTACCATGACACCCAGGTCTCGCTGCATCTCCCCCTTTCCCAATCGGCCACCATTTAGATAATAATCTGCTTTCCCGTTTTACTTCCTGAGGAGGCTCAAGAAAGCCCACCTGTCCCCCCAGATCCTGACCATCTTTTACCGCTGTACCATAGAGAGTATCCTGACCACCTCCTTCACGGTATGGTACAGCAGCTGCACTGCTGCGGACAGGAAGGCACTACAACGGGTGGTGAAAACCGCGCAGCACATCATCGGTGCCCCGCTCCCTGCCATGGATGCCCTCCACCGAAAACGGTGACTGAGACGGGCTGGGAAGATCATCAAAGACCCCTCACACCCCAACCATGGACTGTTTGCCCTCCTCCCTGATGGGAGGCGGTACAGGAGCCTCAGGTCACGTACTAGTAGGATGAGGAACAGCTTCTACAATAATACCATCACGTTGCTGAACTCGGAGTCCCGACGATAGATTTCTCCGGTCCCTCCGTCCCCATTGTTTAATTATTCTGTATTTTTTGATTATTCTGTATCTTCTCTCTTTCTATTTTTTTTATTTCTTTATGCACAACTAATACGGACTGACGCAAAACTGCATTTCGTTGTACTCATACTTGTATTTGTGCGATGACATTAAAGTTGAATTGAATTGAATTGAATCACTGACTGTGACCTCAACCCCACACCCCCGCTGACACCGGGAACCATTCACTCCCCGTTTGCCTGGAATAGATTAGACTATACCATGGGACAATAACATTCTCTGCCTTCATCACCTATGAAGAGGAACGACCCAAAGACTCACGACACTCAGAGAACAGAAACGTTGCCGCCTCAGAATTGTCCTAAACTTAAATAAAACAGCAAATGATGCAGCACCTCTCCCTCCACTCTTTCTCTCTCCCACCATCCTTAATGATGTCATTCTCTCTGAACTGTTACACTCTCTTCTACGCTCTCTATTCCCCCTCTCTGGGCTGCCCTCTCTACGTCCATTGATGGAGGGACACACAGAGGGATAGTACTGAGGGAGTTGTAAAATGGGGCAGAACTGACGCAGTGACCCATTGTGGTGGTACTGGTGGAGTGACATACTGTGGTGGTACTGATGGAAAGACACACTGTGGTGGTACTGATGGAGTGTCACACCGGGGTGGTACTGGTGGAGGGTCTCACTGTGTGATTGTGCAGATGAAGTGACAAAAGATGGGGTAGTATTGATGATGTGACAAATTGTGGGTTGTACTGATGGACTGACAACACAATACAATGCAATATCATTTATTTGTCATTTGAACCTCACACGAGGTTCAAACGAAATTTGGTTTCTGCAGTCATACAAGAAAGGAACCAATAATGACACCAACACAATTTACACAAACATCCATCACAGCGAATCTCCTCCTCACTGTGATGGAAGGCAAAGTCTTGTATCTCCCCTGCTCTCCATTTTTCTCCCGATGTCAATGTCAAAGCCCCCGGCGGGCGACAGCCATTTAAAGCGGCGCCGGGCGATGCAAGGCCGCACTCCGGGTCTTGATGTTGGAGCCCCCGGCAGGCGCTAGCAAGTCCCGCGGCCATTTAAAGCGGCGCCGGGCGATGTAAGGCCCCGCTCTCGGTCACTTTCAACACCGCAATTCGGGCGGGAGAAGTCGCCGTTGCCGGTGCCCCACAAAGCGGTCTCCCACCGATGCCAACATCCACCGGAGTCCGATTGCAGCCGCGCGCCACCGCAGCTCTCCACGCTCCGAAGCCGGCCAGCTCCACGATGATAGGTCCGCAGCTCCACCGGCTCCGTGACTTGAGCCCCCAGGTCGTTCCGGTTGGAGGCCGCTCCACGGTGCTAGGCCCCAACGCCAACGGAGACCCGACAGGGAAAAGGTCGGGTCCCCGTGCAGGGAAGATATTTTAAAGTGTCCCAACCCCCCCCCCCGCCCCCCACACATCCACAATTAAAATCACAATACAAACATCAAGGAGGAGGAACCATCTTGGGGAAGGGTTGCTAAGCAGCAGCCGTCCGTTTAATTCACTTATTTTGTAGTTCTAGTTATAGCAATGTTACAAAATTTTGAGATTTAAAAAATCAAGTCTGCAATTTATCCCATCAGATAAAGCATAACAATAAGTTTAATTTGACACCAAATTCACTTTCATATCTCAAGTATTAAAAAAAGTTATGACCATTTTCATACTCTGAAATTAGCATCTTGTTCCCTATTGATTTTCAATGGATATTACAAAAAAGCTGTGATCTTGGATAATCAAACGCCCATTTCTTAAGGAAAGATTAACATTTTTAAATAGCCTATGTATCCAAAGATTATTCACAAATAATTCACAATATAACATGATTTTTATATCTAATTTACATTAATTTATAGGCCAAATGGAAGGAATTTAGTGTTCAATTGCTGTAAATAAATGCCCATTTAAATCGGCTTTCTAGTGGGTTCATGTGAACGCGCGCTAGTTTAGAATGTTGACATAGCGCTGGATTAGTGCCCTCAAATGCCGAGAAAAATACTGCGGGATATAAAGAGCCCAAAATGAACTACTCGCTATAGAAAACTTGATATATAGGGTTATATATATGCCCCATTTAATGTAAAAATAAGGTACATACCTTTAATTGTTTGCTTTATAAAACCCTGGGGCTGCGAGAGATTGCGGAATGAAACAGTAATTTTAAAACTATTAGAACTATATTATCGAGGCCTATAAAACTAATAATACCTTTTGCGACCGGGTCTTGCAGCGATTTTTCGTTAATGATTTACTAGGCTGAACATGTGCGATTAGAACAGCCTAGTAAAAATCGCGTTTAAAACCCGCCCCCTCCAAACAGCGCCAAAATCGCCGACATGGCTGAGGGCAGATTCCCAATGACGATTCAGGTAGGTTTTGTAACATACCTACATACATGAATGTGATATAAATGTATATAATCATATAACACACACAATTATATTTCTTCTGATCCAATGATGGACTTTATTTCAGACTAGACAAGGGACATTAAATAAGAAACATTGTAAACCTCCCCGCAACTTCACACACACTAGGCCTTATCCCCGGGCCCAACACTCCCTCTCCCAGGGCCCCACACCCCCAAGATGGCGGGGACTGGTTGCTAAAATGGCCGCTATAATCCCCCATGCATCCGCCCATGCGCGGACTACACGTTCGCGTGAGAGTTACCCATCTTGCTCCGCTCTAAGATCTTTGCGAGAGACCGCGCGTCGCAGGGGACCCAGCCCGGAAATGACGTCACGGCCCCGTTGCCCCGCAGACAGAGAGGCCGCGCAACGCAGGGGGGGAGAGGGGCATCAACCCGGAAATGACGTCGCTGCCGCGGCCCGTCATCCCGGAAATGACGCCGTGGCCAAGATGGAGCCGACGCGCGGAGTCTGGGGGTTGGAAAAGGGGTGACGTGAGTAGCGCGGGAACAGGGAGCAAAGGGAGAGGGAGGGGAGTGGGGGATGAATGGGGGACAGGGAACTGGGGGGGAGACAGAGAGAGGGTGAAGTGAGTCAAGGAAGGGGGGGTGGGGAGCCTGGTGGGGTTCATAGAAACATAGAAATTAGGTGCAGGAGTAGAGCCATTCGGCCCTTCGAGCCTGCACCACCATTCAATATGATCATGGCTGATCATCCAACTCAGTATCCTGTACCTGCCTTCTCTCCATACCCCCTGATCCCCTTAGCCACAAGGGCCACATCTAACTCCCTCTTAAATATAGCCAATGAACTGGCCTTGACTACCCTCTGTGGCAGAGAGTTCCAGAGATTCACCACTCGCTGTGTGAAAAAAGTTCTTCTCATCTCGGTTTTAAAGGATTTCCCCCTTATCCTTAAGCTGTGACCCCTTGTCCTGGACTTCCCCAACATCGGGAACAATCTTCCTGCATCAAGCCTGTCCAACCCCTTAAGAATTTTGTAAGTTTCTATAAGATCCCCCCTCAATCTCCTGAATTCTAGAGAGTATAAACCAAGTCTATCCAGTCTTTCTTCATAAGACAGTCCTGACATCCCAGGAATCAGTCTGGTGAACCGTCTCTGCACTCCCTCTATGGCAATAATGTCCTTCCTCAGATTTGGAGACCAAAACTGTACGCAATACTCCAGGTGTGGTCTCACCAATACCCTGAACAACTGCAGTAGAACCTCCCTGCTCCTATACTCAAATCCTTTTGCAATGAAAGCTAACATACCATTCGCTTTCTTTACTGCCTGCTGCACCTGCATGCCTACCTTCAATGACTGGTGTACCATGACACCCAGGTCTCGCTGCATCTCCCCCCTTTCCCAATCGGCCACAATTCACACTGTGTGGGGGTGGGGAGGAGCAAAGGGGGGTAAGGAGCAGGAGGCGGCAGCAGGGGTAAGGGGCAGGGGGCCACAGGGAGGAGGTCACATTGTTTGGGGGTGGGGAGGGTGTTGCAGTTTAGGAAGTCAAACCCGGGCAGGATCTTCACCATGAATGGCGGGGCGCTGGGGGAATGTGTGGAACCGAGGGATCTAGGAGTGTGGGTACGAGTTGGGCCGATGGGCCTCTTTCAAACAGTGTATCACTATGACTCTCACAACGTGCTGGAGTGACTCAGCAGGTCAGGCAACATCTGTTGAGAAGATAGACACAAAATGTACTGGAATAACTCAGCCGTTCAGCAGTATCTGTGGAAAAGATAGACACCAAAAGTGCTGGAATAACTCAGTGGGTCAGAGCATCTGTGGAGAAGTTAGACACAAAGTGCTGGAATAACTCAGTGGGTCAGGCAGCATCTATGGAGAAGATAGACACAAAGTGCTGGAATAACTCAACGGGACAGGCAGCATCTGTGGTGAGAGGTAATGGGTGACGTTTTGGGTCGACACCCTTCTTTGGTTTAGTTTAGTTTAGAGATGCAGCGCGGAAACAACAGGTCTTTCGGCCCACGGAGTGCGAGCCGACCAGCGATCACCCCGTACACTAGCACTATCCTACGCACAATAGGGACAATTTAGCAATTTTGCGGAGGCCGATTAATCTATAACACTGACCATCTTTGAAATGTTGGAGGGAACCGGAGCACAAAGAGAAAAAACACACGCAGGTCAAGGGGAGACAGTACAAACTCCGCACAGACAGCACCAGTAGTCAGGATGGAGCCCGGGTCTCTGATGGTGAGGCAGCAGCTGTACCGCAGTGCCAATGTGCCGCGCAGGATTATATAACGGTTTCCTCCGCCATAAACACATGTAATATATGTTAGTAATGTCCAGTTTGCCAGCTTGTTGACCCTCTGTGTTCCCCTCCAACAGGGTTTAGGAGCCGTTGCTATGGACGGAGAGGGTGAACTGAGCGGCCATTGACCGCGGCCAGCGTGCCGGTGAGCCCCCACCCATCTGCTCAGTGTGCGGACTGAGCTTCGAGGGGCTGAACTTTGATGGGGGATCATGACGGGGCACAACAAGGAAAAGCGTTATGAGTGCGACGTGTGTGGCAAGGCGTGCCGGAGACCGAGCGAGCTGGAGATCCACTTGAGGGTTCACACTGGAGAACGCCCCTTCAACTGCTCGGAGTGCGGCAAGAGCTTCACCTGCGACAGCACCTTGCTGCGGCACAACCGCGTGCACTCCAGCGAGAGGCCCTTTGCCTGCTCCGACTGCGGCAAGAGCTTCAAGGGGGCGAATGACTTGAAGATCCACTGGCGGGTGCACACCAGGGAGCGGCCCTACACGTGCGGCGACTGTGGCAAGGGCTTCTCCCTCTCCAGCAGCCTGCTGGCGCACAAGTGCACTTCACACCAGCGAGCGTTCCTACACCTGTACCCAGTGCGGCAAGGGCTTCACCCACTCCAGCAGCCTGCTAAAGCACCAGCGCACCCACACCGGCGAGCGCCCCTACACCTGCGTCCAGTGCGACAAGGGCTTCACCTATTCTCACCACCTGCTGCAGCACCAGCGCACCCACACCGGCGAGCGCCCCTACACCTGTGTCCAGTGCGGCAAGGGCTTCACCAGCTCCAGCAACCTGCATGAGCACGAGCGCACTCACACCGGCGAGCGCCCCTACACCTGTGCCCAGTGCGGCAAGGGCTTCACCAGCTCAACCAAGCTGCTGGAGCACCAGCGCACCCACACCGGCGAGCGGCCCTACACCTGTGCCCAGTGCGGCAAGGGCTTCACCAGCTCCAGCAGCCTGCTCAAGCACCAGCGCACCCACACCGGCGAGCGTCCCTACACCTGTGCCCAGTGCGGCAAGGGCTTCACCGACTCCAGCAACCTGCTGGTGCACCAGCGGCGCACCCACACCGGCGAGCGGCCCTACACCTGCGCCCAGTGCGGCAAGGGCTTCACCCGCTCCTCCAGGCTGCTGTCCCACCAGCGGGTGCACGCCGGCAACCGTCCCGTCCCCAGCCTGGTGTGTGGAGAGCTCTTTGCCATGGGCTCTGACGCCTTGTCTCACCAGCACGTGCACACCAGTGGCCAGACCTACGACTGCCCGTACTGTGGTGAGGCGTTTGACAGCTCGCGGGGGTTGCGGCAGCACCGGCGGGACCCACGCCGGCGAGCAGCTGCTCCCACTGTGACAAGAGAGCATGGGGGCTGCGGGAGCACCAGCGGATACACACCAGAGAGAGACCCTTTGTGTGCGCTGAGTGTGGCAAGGGTTTCACCCGCATGTCCAGCCTGTGGCAGCACCGGCGTACCCACAGCGGTGAGCGTCCCTTCCCCTGCCCGTCCTGTGGTAAGGGCTTCACCCGCCTTGACCACCTGCTGGAGCACCGGCGAGTCCACACCGGCCAGCGCCCCTTCACCTGCCCGCTCTGTGGCAAGGCCTTTGCCCGCTCCTCCAGCCTGCTGGCACACCGCCACGTGGGCAGGTAGGCGCTGTTTAGGCAAACATAAAATGTGGAAGGAATGGGTAACGTTTCTGGTCGAGACTCTCCTCAGTCTCGACCTGAAATGTCACCCATTCGTTCTCTCCGGTGATGCTGCCTGTCCCGCTGAGTTACTCCAGCATTTTGTGTCCTTTTTTGTAAACCAGCATCTGCAGTTCCTTGTTTTTAAACCATTCTGGTTAACCATCTCTGCACCTTCCCCAAAGCCTCCACATCAGTCCTGTAATGGAGTGACCAGAACTGTATGCAATACTCCAAATGCTACCTGACCAATGTCCCTTAAAGCTGCACATATACATTCCTCTCTCCTTATCTCACATCCTTTTATCTCCTTATTTTCTCTCGCCTCTGTCACCACTCATCTGCCGATCACCCCCTCATCATCTGTTAACATAGTGTGAGTCTGAAGAAGGGTCCTGACCCGAAATCTCAACTATCCGTGTTCTCCACAGATACTGCCTGGCCCGCCGAGTTACTCCAGCACTCTGAAATGTCACCTATCCATGTTCTCCACATATGCTGCCTGAGCCGCTGAGTTACTCCAGAACTCTGTGAAACATCACCTATCCATGTTCTCCACAGATCCTGCCTGGCCCGCCGAGTTACTCCAGCACTGAAATGTCACCTATCCATGTTCTCCACAGATGGTGCCTGAGCCGCTGAGTTACCTCAGAACTCTGCACCTGTCCATCTTCTCCACAGATACAGCCTGACCCGCCGAATTACTGGAGCACTTTGTGTTAGAGTGACAGAGTGATACAGTGTGGAAACAGGACCTCCGGCCCAACCTGCCCACACCGAACAACGTGTCCCGGCTACACTAGTTCCACCTGCCTGCATTTGGTCCATATCCCTCCAAACTTGTCCTATCCATGCACCTTTCTATAACTGTTTCTTAAAAGTTGGGATAGTCCCAGCCTCAACTGCCTCCGCCGGCAGCTTGTTCCATACACCCACCACCCTCTGTTGAAAAGTCACCCCCCTCCTATTTCCATTAAATCTTTTCCCCTTCACCTTGAACCCATGTCCTCTGGTCCTTGATTCCCTCACCCTGGGCAAGAGATTCTGTGCATCTAACTAAATTGTGTTCCATACAAGATTCCAGCATTTGCAGTGTCTTGTGTCTCCCTCACCTCTATCCACATGACACTTCTGAAGAAGGGTCTCAACCTGAAACATCACCCATTCCTTCTCTCTAGAGATGCTGCCTGTTTCGCTGAGTTACTCCAGCATTTTGTATCCAACTATCACTTGCCAAGCTTTGTCCTGCCCCCATCTCTCTTTTCCAGCTTCCTCCCCGACCCTCGCCAATCAGTCTGAAGAAGGGACCCGACTCAAAACCTCATCTGTCCATTCCCTCTAAAGTGGTGGAGGAACTCAGTGACATCTGTAGAGGGAAGGGAATCTAAGGTGACCACTCCCACCTCTCCTTTCCAACTTTCTCCACCCCCCACACCAAGCAGTCTGAAGAAGGGTCCTGACCTAGAATGTTGCCTGTCCATGCTCTCCACAGGTGCAAGTTACTCCAGGAGATTGTGTCTCTTTTTGTAAACCAATCTGCTGTTCCTTGTATCTAGACTAGGCGTGCATTTCACCCTACACTTGCGCTCGGTCCACCAAGGCCTGCTGGATCTCCCGGTTGCCAACTATTTTAACTCCCCTTCCCATTCCCACACTGGTCTTTCTGTCCTGGGCCTCCTCCATTGCCAGAGTGAGGTGACACACAAACTGGAGGAACAGCATCTCATAGCTTACAGCCCAATGACATGAACATTGAATTCTCCAAATTAAGGAGACATCTCCCATCGTGGGCGATCTCTTCATCATTCCTCTGTCTTCTCGCTGGCGAAAGGCGTCAGGATTAATCCGGAGTCACCGCTTCCCGTCCCCCCGGCCGTTCCCCCTCAACTCCGAACGTTGGGATCTCACTCTCAGTCCTTGGACGTCCGCAAGACTCCGGCTGCGGTAAACAAGGACTTTTGCTCGTCAACCCGATGGAGCCAAGTTGTATTCCAATGAAATAAATGTCTCTTCTTGTTGAAGAAATTAATTTAGAGGGAAATTACAGGAAAATGAAAAGCGGAGACTAGGCAGATTAGCTTTGAGATTTTATTGCATGATATCATGGAGAGATGGCGGCAGAAAACTGCTCATCAGTTCTCTGACTTCACAGCAGAATTAGCCGACAGTTATACTGTGTAGTAAACAACTTTTGTTTGTTAGGTACAGCTGTAAGCAAATACATTATCGACCACATGGGTAGCAATGATTTCATTAGTGGAGTTGTCGAATCTGTGGAATTAATTTCCACAGGCGGCGGTGGAGGCCAAGTCACTGGGTATTGATTAGATTTTAGAGATGCTGCGCGGAAACAGGCCCTTCGGCCCGTCGAGTCCTCGCCACCGTCTTTGTTCTCCTGCAGTCGGGGCACTTGAACCTTCCGTTGTCAGGATGATCTTGGCTCCCGTAGCCGGGAGTCAGGCCCTCCGCAGCAGGGGGTGATCAGGAACCAGCATCGGAGGGGATCTCAGCTCCCCGTGCCGGGTGATCGGACCCCGGATCAGGGCTCGACGAACCTGTTGAAAACCACGGGCTACGATTAGGGTGTCGATCCCAGACAAGGGATCACAGGCTCCGATGGTAAGTCCACGATGGGTCTCCAAATCAATCTCCAGCTCTATGGTGTTAGGCCTCCCCTCTCTACCCTTGCACCGGCCGCTCTCTCCACTCCCTCGCTTCTTGCCCCTACCTCCCCTCAGATTCAGATTCAGATTCAGATTCAATTTTAATTGTCATTGTCAGTGTCCAGTACAGAGACAACGAAATGCATTTAGCATCTCCCTTGAAGAGCGACATAGCAAACGATTTGAATAAAAAATAAATAATAATTGTCCGGGGGGGGGGGGTGATTGGCAGTCACCGAGGTACGTTGTTTAGTAGAGTGACAGCCGCCGGAAAGAAGCTGTTCCTTGACCTGCTGGTTCGGCAACGGAGAGACCTGTAGCGCCTCCCGGATGGTAGGAGGGTAAACAGTCCATGGTTGGGGTGAGAGCAGTCCTTGGCGATGCTGAGCACCCTCCGCAGACAGCACTTGCTTTGGACAGACTCAATGGAGGGGATCGTGGAACCGGTGAAGCGTTGGGCAATTTTCACCATCCTCTGCAATGCCTTCCGGTCGGAGACAGAGCAGTTGCCATACCATACTGTGATGCAGTTGGTAAGGATGCTCTCGATGGTGCAGCGGTAGAAGTTCACCAGGATCTGAGGAGACAGATGGACCTTCTTCAGTCTCCTCAGGAAGAAGAGACGCTGATGAGCCTCCCTCCTGCCCCTCACTCCGCTCCCGACCATCTCTCCCCACTCACGCCCCTCTCTCCTCTCCAGTCCCTACCCTGCAACCCCTCTCACCCATCCTTTCCCTCCCAACCCTCTCCCCTCCCCTCTCACTCATCCCTCCCCTCCTGACCCCTCTCTCCCTTCCCCGGCCCGCTGCACCCTCTATCGTGAAAGAGAATGGGGCATCTTCGGGGGGCAATGGGCCGAAGGGCCTGTCCTGTACCGCATGTCTTGATAGGTCGGGAATGATACTTAGTGGTCACCATGAAACTGATGGGCCGAAAGGCCTATTTACCTGCTGTATAGCTCCATGTAAATTAGCCTTATGTGTCGCTACCAACTGGATGGACCGAAGGGCCTGTTCCTGTTGTGTACATCTCAATATTGGGATAGGTTATTGGCGGTCACCATGAATTCGAAGGGCTGAAGAGCCTATTTCCTAGTGGCATGGTTCAATGTTGGGTTAGCCTTATTGGTCACTACCATCTAGATGGGCCGAAGGTTTCCTGTCCCGCATTGCACAACAATGGGATAGGTACTTGGCAGTCACATTGAAGTAGATGGGCCGAAGGGTCTGTACCCATTGGCAAGAATGGGGCATCTTGGTCAGCATGGATGTGCTGGGACCGAAGGGCATGTTTCCGCACTGTATCACTCTGACCCCTCCCTTTATCTCACCCCCTTTTTGTCTGCTTTTCTCCCCCAGCTTTAGTCACTTACTCCACCCATCCGCCTATCACCTCCCCTCCCTCATCTGTATCCACCCATCACTCACCGGACTTTATCCAGCCCCCACCTCTCTTCTCCAACAATGCTCTATCCTACAGTGTCCTTGATCTCCATCCCCTTTCCCTCGTTCACATACCTTACACTTCCTTATCTCTGTATCTCCTCTCCCCTGAAGAAGGGTCTCAACCCGAAACGTCGCCCATTCCTTCTCACCTCAGATGCTGCCTGACCCGCTGAGACCCAGCGTTTTGTGTCTATCTTCGGTCTCCACATGGAGCTGCCCTGCGGACCCTTCCTCCTCGCGGAGCCAAGACTGGTTCGGTCACAGAGCGGTCCCCAGGCAGAGCTAAGACTGGTCACCAAGCGGAGCTTCGTGTTGGTCTGCTACCGAGCCTGGTGGTGGTGTTGGCAGTGATCATTCACGGGCCAGGTGCTGCTAGCCCTTTCCTCCAGACCCGGGTGTCCCGGGGAGTGGGCGCAGGGGCTTGGAATCCCCACCACCCCAAGGAACAGATTAAGCATCAACAAATGTGTGGTCAATGCTGGAGAAGCAGCTGCATATAAATACGCTGCAGAGCTGTGGGAGACGACGAAGGGAGGGGAGGAGGGGGCGATAGAGACAAGTGGGGTGGGGGGAGATGGGACGGTGTAGAGACGGATGTGGGGGGTGAACGGGGCAGAGAGAGAGAGGAGTGTGTGAGATCGGGTGAGGTAATGAGGGGTGGTGAGGGGAAGGGAAGAGAGGGTGGGGTGGTAGAGAGGAGTGGGGGTGATGGAGAGATGGGGACAGGGAGAGGGGAGGCGAATGGGACAGGGGAGGGGAGAGAGGGTGGGGTGAGAGACAGAGGGGGGGGGTAAGAGACAGAGAAGGGAGAGATAGGGGTGGGGGTGCGGCTGGGGGGACAGAGCACTCTCCCGTCTCTGCGCACAAACCTGTTACAATTCATGTTAAAACACCCCACCTATTTACGTTCCCTTTGCCAAAGAATGGTGATGGGAACACTTCACTACGTGCAAGTTAGTGAATATTCTGTATTTATATATTTCAGATTTTTATTACCTCAATAAAGTATTTTTGAAATAAAATAAAACTGCAAACTGTAGCAGAGATTGAGTCATTGGTGAGGGGATATATAACCATATAACAATTAACCATATAACAATTACAGCACGGAAACAGGCCATCTCGACCCTTCTAGTCCGTGCCAAACACATAATCTCCCCTAGTCCCATATACCTGCGCTCAGACCATAACCCTCCATTCCCTTCCCATCCATATAACTATCCAATTTATTTTTAAATGATAAAAACGGACCTGCCTCCACCACCTTCACTGGAAGCTCATTCCACACAGCTACCACTCTCTGAGTAAAGTTCCCCCTCATGTTACCCCTAAACTTCAGTCCCTTAATTCTCAAGTCATGTCCCCTTGTTTGAATCTTCCCTACTCTCAGTGGGAAAAGCTTTTCCACGTCAACTCTGTCTATCCCTCTCATCATTTTAAAAACCTCTATCAAGTCCCCCCTTAACCTTCTGCGCTCCAAAGAATAAAGCCCTAACTTGTTCAACCTTTCTCTGTAACTTAGTTGCTGAAACCCAGGCAACATTCTAGTAAATCTCCTCTGTACTCTCTCTATTTTGTTGACATCCATCCTATAATTAGGCGACCAAAATTGTACGCCATACTCCAGAATTGGCCTCACCAATGCCTTGTACAATTTTAACATTACATCCCAACTTCTATACTCAATGCTCTGATTTATAAAGGCCAGCACACCAAAAGCTTTCTTTACCACCCTATCTACATGAGATTCCACTTTCAGGGAACTGTGCACAGTTATTCCCAGTTATTCAGGGAACTGTGCACAGTTATATAGGGGGGGGGGGGTGCAGGGGGAGGACTAGAGAGGGGGAGTGAGTGAGGGAACACTGGCAGTAGAGGGAGTGGAGAGATGAGGGCTAGAAACATAGAAATTAGGTGCAGGAGTAGGCCATTCGGCCCTTCGAGCCTGCACCGCCATTCAATATGATCATGGCTGATCATCCAACTCAGTATCCCGTACCTGCCTTCTCTCCATACCCCCTGATCCCTTTAGCCACAAGGGCCACATCTAACTCCCCTCTTAAATATAGCCAATGAACTGGCCTCAACTACCCTCTGTGGCAGAGAGTTCCAGAGATTCACCACTCTCTGTGTGAAAAAAGTTCTTCTCATCTCGGTTTTAAAGGATTTCCCCTTTATCCTTAAGCTGTGACCCCTTGTCCTGGACTTCCCTAACATCGGGAACAATCTTCCTGCATCTAGCCTGTCCAACCCCTTAAGAATTTTGTAAGTTTCTATAAGATCCCCTCTCAATCTCCTAAATTCTAGAGAGTATAAACCAAGTCTATCCAGTCTTTCTTCATAAGAAGACAGTCCTGACATCATCAGGAATCAGCCTGGTGAACCTTCTCTGCACTCCCTCTATGGCAATAATGGGGGGAGGGAGAGAACAAGAGAGGTGGGCTAGAGAGGAGGGAGGGAGCGAAGGGATGGAAGGAGCAGGGATAGAGAGGAGCAGGGGATGAGGGAACGGTGGGAGCGGAGGGGGTGAACAAGGGTGGGGTGGAGGGAGGGGGAGAGGAGGGAGGGGATGGAGGGCTAGTGGGGAGGGGGGGAGGTGGGGAAGGGTGGGAGTTAGGGGTGAGGAGGAGAGAGTAAGGGAACTGGGGGGGGATGGAGAGAGGGAAGGAGTGAGGGGACAGGTGGGGGATGGTTGGAGAGAGAGAGGAAGGAGTGAGGGGACAGGTGGGGGATGGAGAGAGGGAAGGAGTGAGGGGACAAGTGGGGGATGGAGAGAGGGAAGGAGTGAGGGGACAAGTGGGGGATGGATGATGGAGAGAGGAGGGGGAAGTGTGGGGGGGGGGATGGAGAGAGAGGGAGGGAGTGAGGGGACAAGATGGAGAGAGAGAAGGAAGGAGTGAGGGGACAAGTGGGGGATGGATGGAGAGAGGGAAGGAGTGAGGGGACAGGTGGGGGATGGAGAGAGAGAGAAGGAGTGAGGGGACAAGTGGGGGATGGAGAGAGGGAAGGAGTGAGGGTGGTTTGAGATAAAGAGAGGAGAGGCAGAGCTGGAAGGTAGAGGAGGGGGGGGGGGGGAGGGAGAGAGAGTGAGGAGACGGGACGACACGGAGATCACACAGATGGTCCAGCCCCGAGCCGAGGCCGGTCCTCCAGGCCAGGCGGGGCGGGAGCCGAGCGCCGGCGGGTCCTCCGGGCCGGGTCCTCCAGGCGGGGTGAGCCGAGCGCCGGCGAGGTCCTCCGCCGGCCGGTCCTCGGGCGGGGGGGCCGAGCGGCGGGGTGATGGGGGGGGGGAGAGGGTGCGGGGCATGGAGGGGGCGGGAGGGGGGGCGGGGGCCGGGGTGCGGGGGGGGGGGCCGGGTGGGGGGGGGGGCGGGGCCGAGCGTGCGCGGGGGGGGCGGGGCCGGCGTGCGGGGGGGGGGCCGAGCGTGCGGGGGCGGGGCCGGGCGTGCGGGGGGCGGGGCCGGGCGGGCCGCGAGCGAGTGACGTGGAGCATCAACCAACCGCCAGCGGGAGCGACGAGGCCGGAGACCGGGTCTGGGACAAGATGGAGCCGAACTCTAGGCCGAGGCCGAGGCCGAGCCGCACTGGACGGTGAGCGAGTGGGCGGGGAGCGGAGGAGGAGGCGGAACAGGGGGAACAGGGGTAGAGAGAGAGGGAGAAATCCTTCCGCTCCATATTATTTTTTCACTCTCTCCATCATTCCTCCCTCTTTCTCCCCCAAGTTTGAATCCAAACGGTTTCTGTAACCGACTACTCGCGCCTCTCGCCCGTTACGCGGCCAATCAGACGCTGTCTCCAAGGGGATCGCATCCAATCACATAATGCCGTCACTCGGCGTCCAATCAGACGCTGTATCCAAGGGGATCGCGTCCAATCACATAATGCCGTCACTCGGCGTCCAATCAGACGCTGTATCCAAGGGGATCGCGTCCAATCACATAATGCCGTCACTCGACGTCCAATCAGACGCTGTATCCAAGGGGATCGCGTCCAATCACATAATGCCGTCACTCGGCGTCCAATCAGACGCTGTATCCAAGGGGATCGCGTCCAATCACCGACCAGCTCTCCTTAAAAAATCTGTCTTTAGCAATGTTACAACATTTTTAGATTAAAAAAATCAAGTCTGCAATTTATCCCATCAGATAAAGCATAAAAAGAAGTTTAATTTGACACCTAATTCACATTCGTACCTTCAGTATTAAAAAGTTAATAATAATAATAATGTTTATTTATATAGCACTTTTCAACAAAACCAATATTTGAACCAAAGTGCTTTACAGAGATTGATTAAATTAATTGAACAGATCAATGCAATAAATCCATACAAATCAAAAAAAAAAGAGAAAAAGAAAAAAGACACAGAAACAGTACACTATAGAAATCAACATGAAACGTCCCCCCACAGCAGAATTCACTGTGAGGGAAGGCACCAAAAATATCCAGTTCCCCCCCTCATAGTCCACCAGGCCATTTTCATACTGGGGAATTAGCATCTTGTTCCCTATTGCTTTTCCATTGACTGAACACAAAAGCTGTGATCAGGACAGTCAAAAGCCCATAACTTTCTTAAAAATTAAGAGAACTGAATGAAATGTTCAGTTATTATAGATTGAAGCATTCTGAAACAAATATAAAACATCTTACTTGGATGACCTGAAATTAAAGCATATTATTAGTTAGTTGCCTAATTGTAGCTAAGTACAAGATTGACCGTTGTGACGGAAATAGTAATAAACACCCAGACTGCCTTGAAAATTCAAAAATGTGATATTTTCAAGATCAGAACTTTAATATTATTGTATAATATACAGTGTCCATAACAGATAAGTAAATAAATTACAATTTCTAGCAATAGACAAACAGGGCTCGAAATTAACGGTTGCCCGGGTGCCAATAACAACTTACAGTCCCGCCGGGCAACCTAAAAGCCATCCCATTTTGCCCGGCTTGGCAAGCAACCGGGACACCCGCCTGCCATCCGTGTCCGGGTCTCGGCTTGGCGCTAGTTCTCGGGTCTCCGCTCGGCTCTAGCTCTCGGCGCTAGCTCTCGGGTCTCCGCTCGGCGCTAGCTCTCGGCTCGGCGCTAGCTCTCGGGTCGGGTCGCAGGTCTCCGCTCGGCCGAGCACATCATCGGCCGTGGTTGTGCGCATGTGCGGCCCTGCACATGAGCACTGCCACGGCAACTGGTCGGCGTCGGCCACTTTCTCCGTCCCTTTGCATTGTGGGAGCTCTGGCCGCCATTGCTGTCCGGTCGCTGCCTCACCGCGACCACTGAAAAACAACGCAGAATCACTCCCTGCAGTAACTCCCTGGAGTAACTCTTGCTTCTTGGTTTCCTGATCCTCCAAAAATATTCGAAATGGAATTTAAATTGGTGGACCCACCACCACCAAACCCCAAACTCTGAAAAATAACAGCCTATTGCATTTTATCTGTTTATTTATTGTGTATATATATGGTCTATGGTATATAGACACACTAAACCTTTATCTCCTGTTCTGTATTATGATTACATATTCTGTTGTGCTGCAGCAAGCAAGAATTTCATTGCCCTATCTGGGACACATGACAATAAAACTCTCTTGACTCTTGACTTGGGACTAAGCAAAAAAGGGTTCTTGGGAAAGAAGAGCTACGTTAAATTTAGTTGCGTCTGGTTGGCACCTATGGAAAGGTGAAGACTATTCCATGCTTTAATAGTGCGGGGGAACTCCATGGAGCAGCCAGCATCTCTGGATAGAAAAAATTGGGTGACGTTTCAGGTAGAAACCCTTCTTTACATTTCCTCTGGTTTTAGTGTTTTTAGTTTAATTTCAAGATACAGCATGGAAACAGGCCCTTCGGCCCACCGAGTCCACGCCGACCACCGATCACCCCTACTCTAGTTCTATCCCACACATCAGCGACGTAAGTCAAAAGTGTTTTATTCTCTCACGTCCCAGTTAGAACAATGAAATCCTTGCAGCAGCACAACAGAATATGTAAACATAGTACTCTGTAAACAATGTTATAAACGAGAAAACAAAACCCCATACAGACAGCACCCATATTCAGGATCAATTCCAAGTCTCTGGCAATTTTAGGCAGCAACTTTATGGCCAATGTATTACCCCAATAGCCTTGAACTTAATTAAAACATACAGTAGGCTGTAAAGGGGGACATAGCGTCACTTAGAGATTTAAGACTGAAAAAGGATAGTTTCTTTTTTTTTAGCAACCAAAGTTATCAACGTATATCTTTTTGTGTGTTGGAAAATAAAATATAGTGGCACAGCTGGTGGACTTGCTGCCTCACACGCCAGAGATCTGTGTTCGATCCTGTTCTCGGGCACTGTCTGTGTTGTGTTTGCACATTCTCCCTGCAAGCATGTGGGTTTCCTCCCACATCCCAAAGACGCATTGGCTG
>NW_026575713.1:17500-35326 GCF_028641065.1 Leucoraja erinaceus | reverse complement strand
CTGCACATATTGTGATGACCGTTTAATAACTAAACGCCACAGCATTCTGGACCCAGAGTTAAATGGCCCACTTCTTCATGGGGACAATCTATAATTGTGACACTTTATTCTTGTTCTGTAGGTTCCACTTAGTTGTGCTTAGAATTAGGTTGATTTAATTGAATTGATGATATAGGCTGTTTCTGCTCTACTCTCCTGAACACATTCAGCATCATGTGCATCAAAGGAGTCATTACATTCTCATATCATTAATATATGGATGTTCCTCTCTCATTCCTTCTTTTTGGGGTGTGTGTGTGTGTGTGTGTGTGTGTGTGTGTGTGTGTGTGTGTGTGTGTGTGTGTGTGTGTGTGTGTGTGTGTGTGTGTGTGTGTGTGTGTGTGTGTGTGTGGGGTGTGTGTGTGTGTGTGTGTGTGTGTGTGTGTGTGTGTGTGTGTGTGTGTGTGTGTGTGTGTGTGTGTGTGTGTGTGTGTGTGTGTGTGTGTGTGTGTGTGTGTGTGTGTGTGTGTGTGTGTGTGTGTGTGTGGTGTGTGTGTGTGTGTGTGTGTGTGTGTGTGTGTGTGTGTGTGTGTGTGTGTGTGTGTGTGTGTGTGTGTGTGTGTGTGTGTGTGTGTGTGTGTGTGTGTGTGTGTGTGTGTGTGTGTGTGTGTGTGGTGTGTGTGTGTGTGTGTGTGTGTGTGTGTGTGTGTGTGTGTGTGTGTGTGTGTGTGTGTGTGTGTGTGTGTGTGTGTGTGTGTGAGTGTGTGTGTGTGTGTGTGTGTGTGTGTGTGTGTGTGTGTGTGTGTGTGTGTGTGTGTGTGTGTGTGTGTGTGTGTGTGTGTGTGTGTGTGTGTGTGTGTGTGTGAGTGTGTGTGAGTGAGAGTGTGGTGACAGTGTGGGTGAGAGTGGGTGTGTGTTTGCTTTGTTAAATCCTCGTGCAATAGTGTCCATATATATTGAGTACATGGCACAATGTAAATGTTTCGTGTGATTTTACAGATGGGCGTTCATATAAAACAGTGAATGCGCATTTCAATCTGTCTGTGGAATTAGAAATGTGTGCAGAAATATGCGTGACAGACGCACGGCAAAATGCACGTCTCCTCGTGCGGGCGGAGGAAGGTGAGTAGCTACTTATATCTCGGAGCGGCAGGCTCTACAAAGCGCAACGTCTGAGATCCTGCCTCAGGTTTGAATGGATTGGAAACAAGAGAAGGAGGGAAACGGAGATCCAAAGACATGGACCCATATCTGGCCAGCAAGAGCAATAATGTTGAAGTGTGGCCGCGATGTGTGCAGGGGTGCAGCTGTGACTTATCTCCTAAACCCCGATGTTACTGTGCAGTCTGCATCCGGTTTCCATCAATTGTCGCCAAGATTTTCAAGTATCAACGTTAATATATAGTCATCGTTTTGGCAGAATGTTTTATATAATTAATTGGGTGGCCATGTGATCAGCTCAAGATTGGAGGTTAAAGATATTTATTAGTATTTATTGCAGAGACATTTGAAACTAATTAATTCTCATTGACAGGAATTGACAGTGTCCATCAATACAAGGGAAACATTGACAAAACTGGGTTTACCGCTGGACTTATTGACCGTTCTGACGATGGTCTTCATGGGGAGTGCTTCGTGCCCCACTAGACAGGAGAAGGAGGCTCCGCTAGCCCACTCCTCTGCCCCAATGGATAACAGGCTGTAGGTGAAGAAGGTATCATTGCCGTTCTCCGCCACCACCTCTGTGTTCTTGTACTTGCTCTCATCCACCCGCTTGTCATCAAGTGTCCACGTGACAAAGACCCTGCGAGGGGAGAATCCTCTCACAAAGCAGGTGAGGGTGATAGTCTTGTGCGCGGAGATTTCTTCTGTCGGCGGCAGAAGGACTGAGACGGACGGTGGCAGCAGATGTTGACCTACGGAACAATTCAAATGGCGTTTATTATACAAGACGGTTAAAGCGATTAAAAGCTAAATTATCCGTACGTCAGTAAACTGCCAACAGACAGTATTAACGGCATTGCATTCCCCTTTAGTGCCTTGTCTCTTTGTTCAGACATAAACACCTGAATGTGCGTCTCTCCTGTGCACGGCAGAGGATTTGTATAAATCACTTCACACACTCACAACACAAGATCAAGCCATTCGCCCTCTCTGATCCGTGTTATTTCTGATGACCATGGTCGTCTCCTGCACCTTTTGTCATTTATTACTAATTTATTTCTACCTTGGTTCATCTGTCTCATTTAATTCCCAAGAGCAACTGAATGAGACTTTATTAAACCATGGCAGGAGTAGTCAGTGGATGCCAGCGGAGAATGTTGAGCATACAAAGTGATGCTTTTTGAAGTGCGTTTTCAAAATTGATGCAAATGATGGAATTCTAAAATGAATTCAGGGATCGCAGGAAACAATGAACACGTTATACGAGCCCAATTATAGGAAGGATGTCAACAAAATAGAGAGAGTACAGAGGAGATTTACTAGAATGTTGCCTGGGTTTCAGCAACTAAGTTACAGAGAAAGGTTGAACAAGTTAGGTCTTTATTCTTTGGAGCGCAGAAGGTTAAGGGGGGACTTGATAGAGGTCTTTAAAATGATGAGAGGGATAGACAGAGTTGACGTGGATAAGCTTTTCCCATTGAGAGTAGGGACGATTCAAACAAGGGGACATGACTTGAGAATTAAGGGACAACATTTTAGGGGTAACATGAGGGGGAACTTCTTTACTCAGAGAGTGGTAGCGGTGTGGAATGAGCTTCCGGTGGAAGTGGTGGAGGCAGGTTCGATTTTATCATTTAAAAATAAATTGGATAGGTATGTGGATGGGAAAGGAATGGAGGATTATGGTCTGAGTGCAGGTAGATGGGACTAGGGGAGAATAAGTCTTCGGCACGGACTTGTAGGGCCGAGATGGCCTGTTTCCGTGCTGTAATTGTTATATGGTTATATGGTGTGTACGCAAAAAGACAGTAAGAGATGCTTTTGTATGATGTGGGATATTACAGAGATTATGTTGGAGGGAGTTGAGAGGGGAAAGGGAATTTTGAAATGGGCATTTTGACCTGGACACTACAAGCAAAATGGAAAACAAAACATTCCTAGGCTCTTTGACTGCGGCCTTCCTCGGCGTTATATCTAATCCCTCCGAATGTCTGTGTAGATGCAGACCATTGGAATCAATATTAAATGATCTACATTAAGGTGACATCTTTCCGATATACGGCATTTGAAGGTTATTTTGTTTTAAATTTCGAGTAATTCATTTCATGTGCCTAGCTCCGAAACGGGCATTTCTGCTACAAGTGAGAGTATCTGCGATTTACTCCCGCCATCACCACATGGTAATTTGGTAGGCAAACCCATATTCCTGCAAGTTACAACACTGTGGGCTATTTAACAAACGCTGCAATGCTCTGAATACCCATATTGTACCATAGACCAGAGTCAACGTGGCCGCACGCTGACTCTCGCTGCAAATTATCATCGATGTTTCCAGTAACCTGTCCGCACCTCATATTCATGCAAAGTGATCTCGTATTCTCTCTTTTCCAGCTCTGACAAAGGACTCAGTGAAGTCTCAGCACGATTTCATTTTGTATAGATATTGCTTCGCCGATGGAGTGATCTCAATCATTAATTTCAGCTTTATCTCAGAAGAAATGTGGACCAGTCACCTCTGGCCCACAGAACCTCTCTGCAGCTACACAGCTCACCTTTCTTCCAGTTGATTCGTCCAGTTTTTGGAGTCGGCATATCATAATGGCTCACCACGCATTCGAAATAATCCCCACTCAGCCAGTCACGAGTTGAAATGTTGACTTTGCTCTCTACGATATCTGCATGTCCTGTGGGCTGGATCTCTGAATCCAAATGTTCCTTTTTGTGGTTCCAAGATACTGTGATATCATAAGGTGCATCGGATACCCGACAGGTTAATGTTACGGTCATCTCCATTAACTCTTGTTCAACAGGTGGAGGAAGGATTGTAATCTTCAGTTCGCAGGAACTATCAACTGTGGCACAACAATTAATGTGAACATAAGCATTTGCAGGAGTAACCAGGATCGAAGGTTTACACCAATCATCTGCCCCCAAAACTTGAATGTGTACATGACCCCTTCTGAGTAGTGATTCTATGACCATGGGTCCTAAATCGTCATGAACTGACTTTTGTCTCTGTGCAGAGAACGACACAATAAATGAAATGGGAGATGGCATCATGGGCTATACCGCGATATGCACTCAATGCTGGAGTACTGTAACTCACACCACTTCATCCAAGGACCCCGACAGTCCTTTCAGATGAGGCAGAGGTTCACTTGCACCTCCACCAACCACTGTATCTGCTGTTGTAGATGTGGGTTCCTGTACATCGGTGAATCAAAGCGCAGACTGTGGCGGTCGTTTCGTTGAACACCTTCGCTCTGCCCGCCTTGCCCTAGGCCAGTGATTCCCAACCTGGGGCCAAATGGCATGGCAAATTTCAGGGGGGGCCACAGAAAAATGTTGGCATTTAGGGGGCCACAGGTTCAATGAAGGGGGCCACAGAGCTACCACCCTTTTGCCTCCTAAATTTCAGTTCTAATAAATTTAAATCTATGTAGTTGAAATATTTTTGATGTTTGAGGAATAGAATAAAAGAGAATATATGTGCAATTAATAGACACTGATATTTTTATGGAAGGTATTATAATATTGAAGTACTTTTTTTCCGCTAATAATGTCAGGGGCCACAGAAAAATTAAAAGATCCCAAGGGGGCCATGAGCTAAAAAAGGTTGGGAACCACTGCCCTAGGCGATCACCAGCTTGCCAAACACATTAAAACCCCCCTCCATTCCCACACTGTTCTTTCTGTCCTGGGCTTCCTCCACTGTGAGAGTGGGAAACGCAAATTGGAGGAACAACACCTCATATTTCGCTTCAGCAACCTAGAACTCAGAGGTATCAATATTGACTTTTCTAATTTCAAGTAGCCTTTGCATTCCATCTCTCTCCAGCCGCCTCCCACCCTCGTCATCCGACTAGTTTCACTCCGGTCCTGTTTCGTTTCACTCTGTATCTACTCGTTATCACCATTTCTAGAGCAACAACGGATCAATGTGGCCTCGACCTTTCCTTGTTCATCTTTGCTGGCTTTGATTTGTTCTTTTCATACCTTTCATTCATGTGTTTGTACATTCTCATACCTCTAGTTTCCCTCTCCTCTCATTCCAAGTCGGAAGAAGAGTCTCGACCTGAATCGTCACCTATTTCTTTTCTCTGCAGATGCCTAACCTGCTGTTACTGCGGAATTATGTTTGAGTATACAAGCTGGGATGTAATCCTTAAAATTGTACAAGGCATTGGTGAGAGCCAATGTCTGTGAGTACCTGTGTACCGTTTGGTCGCCCAATTATACTAATATCCCAGACAAACCACGGATGAGAGTACAGAGGAGATTTACTAGATTGTTGCCTGGGTTTCAGCAACTAAGTTACAGAGAAAGGATGAATAAGTTAGGTCTTTATTCTCTGGAGCGCAGAAGGTTAAGGGGGAACCTGATAGAGGTCTTTAAAATGATGAGAGGGATAGACAGAGTGGATGTGGACAAGCATTTTCCTTTGAGAATAGGGAAGATTCAAACAAGAGGACATGAAATCGTTGACCAAACACACGGCGATCGAAGTTTAGGGGTAACATGAGGGGGAACTTCTTTACTCAGAGAGTGGTAGCGGTGTGGAATGAGCTTCCAGTGGAAGTGGTCTGAAAGTGGAGGCAGGTTCGTTGGTATCATTTAAAAATAAATTGGATAGGCATATGGATGAGAAGGGAATGGAGGGTTATGGTATGAGTGCAGGCAGGTGGGACTAAGGGGGGAAAAAGTTGTTCGGCACGGACTTGTAGGGTCGAGATGGCCTGTTTCCATGCTGTAATTGTTATATGGTTATATGTTTCTACTTGCGGTGTAAACCAGCATCTGTACTTCCTTCCTACACATAGACTTTCACAATGTCAGTGAAGTACTGCCACCGTGAGCACTAATGTTTACACTAATATCCCGAGACATACCACGGATGTATTTCTTACCTTGAGGTATACTGATGTTTTGGCTTTTCAAATTGTTTTCATGCTTGACTTGGCAGGTATAGACGGAACCTTTGAACCACTCTGCAGCTGGGAATGTCAACTGGCTGGTCGCCGAGAAGTTATCGTTACCGTTCACCTGGAAGGCGGGAGAGGTGACGATGCCAGAATCCAATGACTCGCCATTCTTCAGCCAGGTCACAGTAAATTTCGCTGGAGTGAAATCGTTGACCAAACACACGGCGATCGCTATTCTGCTGAGCTTGATTTCATCAAGGGCACTTATGGTAATGGAGACGTTAGGATGATGTACCACGCGGTCTGAAAGAAAATAAACTTCATTGGAATTGCTCATAAACTATCGTCGATTAATAATGACACCCAATATTTTGACCAAAAAAAAACAAACAAAAAAAACAAAATTTCACTTTTTCTGATTAAAAGTAGCCTGGACTTGGACTTCCCGAGATGCTGCTAAATTATTTGTTTATCGCGGTACATCGAGTGCTCGTAAATGTGGACATTATAGCTCGGTAAGTCGTTGTCACAGGGATGTGATGGGGCCGACTTCTGCTTTTGTTCTCTGTGACTGTGTCTGTGCTTTTAATACTCTTGATAATGTTCTCAACATGATGCACTCAGCCGCTTCGATTGTTCGCGAGTTAAAATGTAACCTATCTATGGATAGACCAGTTCCTCACGAATTACATGGATGTGCTGGTGATGATAATACATTAATCAGCTCTTTTCAAGCTCTCTACAAGTACATGTTTGTTTTTTTATGATTTTGTAGATGGTGAATTGTCTCGATATTTGAAGCACCGCCTTTCGTTCCGTCACAAGAACGAACGATAGTGCTTCAGTATTATGAATATCGCTCTCGCCCCTCGGTGTCAGGAAACAAAACTCACCGTTTTATCGAAACAACAACAGCAGATGTTGTTTGATTAAAAAAAGAAGCAAAGGGCTGGAATAATTTGGCGGATAAGGCATGTGTCACTTTCTATTGAGACTTTAAGCCTTTGGTAGTTAAGTTGAGAATGGAGTTTTATCAGTGTTCCAGATGTTACATGGCATCTGTGGATGCAGCCACACTTTCACATCACTATATCGACATGAATTGTCTGTCTTTGACTTGTTGGATCGTGGAGCTCAGATGAGCGTTCGACAGTCAGTATGACATGAAGAATAAAACCGAACAGGGCACATTAAGTCAAGTACTTATCTCCAATTGTCAAATCCCGTGAATTATATGGATTGCATCATGGCCTGTTTCGGGAACATCCAGGAGCGGAGAAGGCTGCAAAATGTTGTAACCACTGGCCAATCCATAACCGGCTCGGACCCCCCATCATCAAAGGGATGTATCGGAGTCGCTGCCTCCAAAAGGCAGCCAACATCATCAGAGACCCACACCATCCTGCCCACACACTCATCTCACCACTGCCATCGGGAAGAAGGTACAGGAGCCTGAGAACTGTAACGTCCAGGTTCAGGAACAGCTTCTTCCCTACAGCCATCAGGCTATTAAACACTACAACCTCATATGCTCTAAACTACAATAGACTATTATTATTATTATCATGATTGCACTGTTATTGTTTGTTTTGAGTATGTGTGCATGTATACATGTAAACATTTCATTGTTCTATCTGGGACATATGACAATAAAACATTCTTGACTCTCGACTCTCAACTCCACCCTCGGCCTCGCGCTGCACCCCAACACAAACCTGGTACTTTCTCTACATAGTCTGTTTGGTTGTGCTGAACCACGCAGAAGATGTCGCCTGTCCCTGCCTCCGCCTCGGTGATGGTTAACTCGCTGCTCCGGGTGTAAGTTCCCAACTTATTGAACACTGCCGGGTAGTCCTTCACTCCGGTGGTCAGTTCTTTATCATCTTTCTTCCAAGAAACACTGGCGCCCGCAGGGGAATAGCCCAACGCCAAACAACCGTAGGTGAACGAACCACTGGAGCCGTGATCCTCACAGGTGAAGAGAATGAAGAGGCTGGGCGGGGATTGAGCCACTGCAAGGCAAAGGCCACATGAATGTTAAACTCGTTAACCAGTTTTCTATTTCATGCAACTTCACCTGAGTATCATCAACTATTAGCTAATCATTCCGCCTTGATCCCACCTTGGAAAACATTGGCTGGAAACTTCTTGGGGTGCCAATATCTGCCAGTTACTGTCCATATTAGAGTTGGAAATATATCGATAGGCCTCCAGTATTAATTACTGTAAAATTCCCAGGGTTTCTCAGGAATGCTCAATACTCAGTGGCTATAACTAACGTTGGCCTTTGGGTTACAATCTCACCAAACTCCTTGTTGCAACTGGGGATGATGGAGTAAGGGCGGAACTACAGGTTACAGTGTAGACACGTGTGAGAGCCTCGTCTATGGGAAAAGTGGGGAATACCCGCTCCCTAAAGAATGAGGACCTCGGATATCCTGGTATGGAACAACTCGTCTTGGGAACAGTTGCGCGGAGACGGATGAATTTGGGAGTAGGACATAGAGCCTTTGCAGGAGGCAAGGTTGGAAGAGGTGAAGTCCCGATAGCTGTGGGAGTCCGTAGATTTGCAATTTATGTCAGTCGATAGTCTAACTCCTGCGATGGAGACGGTGAGATCAACAAAGAGGAGGTATGTGTTGGGGATGGACCCGGTGAATTTGATCTATGGTCAAAGTTTGTAGACAATGAAGTCGATGAGTTCTGTCTGGGTACAAGAGGAAGAGTTCAGGGAATCGGCCAGTCTATGTCAGGGGTTGTTCCATGTACCCAACTAAATGGAGATTGGTGAAATGATGCGCAATGTTGGAAACAACATTTTCTCTGCTATTTGAATTATAGAACAGTTGTCCCACTAATCCGTGAACAGTGGGAATTGGAATCAATGGTTCAAAGGAGGGTTTGACTGACGTTCAAAATTACATTTGCATTTATTTAATTAAAATTAAATAATTTAGGTAGGTTTCGCTTGGGCCACTGTGCATGCCCATGGCGAAACTTTTGATTTGGAGGGAGAGGGAAGAGTTTTTGTTTTATAAATGTGTTCAGAGATTATCTGACAAAATCACAGAAAATGGAAGGGTAACGGGTTTTCCATGTCGGGCTCCCGAACATAATTTGGGAGAAGACAAAAATAAACAATCACAATCTTGTTCGTGAAATTTGGCCTTAAATGTGTCCATCGGACGAAACCAACTAAGGGGGTGGATGGGATTGAAATGGTAGCTCTGTTATTTAACAACAAACAACACACTTAAAATGTCACTTTTTTCTGTATTTTGTTGGCCCATCACTCACGAGAATATACCGATCATTTGTATGCCGACAGTAATTGCAAGTAAATTCCGAAACGCAAACCAGCCGACAAGAACATTACATTCACACCAGATTAAACACATGTGTGAGATTGCATTATAAGGATTAAAAATAACTCTCTCAATATAATATCTGAATTAATAGAGGTTATGTACCACACCTTCTGGAAACTAAATGTAGCATATACATTGTAAGAACATGCAGGTATATGGGACTAGGGGAGATTATGTGTTCGGCACGGACTAGAAGGGTCGAGATGGCCTGTTTCCGTGCTGTAATTGTTATATGGTTATATGGTTATATGTAAATACTTCATAATTAAATAAATTGGTACAGGTTTCAATGTTTGTCTGTGTGCACCATTGCCTTAATGAATTCAATAATAATCCATTGAAATGAATGTTTATACAATGACGCTCAGTTCCGTTTCCAGCATCTTTAAAACGAGTTCACGTTCCCAATGTCATCGGCACTGAAGAACGAATGATTAACATTGTATCTCTGTCCGATAGGAAACGAATAAAAAAAATATACTAATTATAAATTACAACCTGCAATCTATTAAAACAATATCTGAGTTTGCTTCGTGACTTTAACAGGAAAAGGTTTTAAGTCATATAGTAGTCTACGTTTAATAGTGAAATGGCACAATGTTGCTAAATCAATGTTTTAATTAAATAAATGCAAATGTAAATTTGAACGTCACTCAAACCCTCCCCTAAGGCATCGATTTCAATTCCCACTCTGTTCAAGGATTAGTGAGATACCCTGTTTTATAATTAAAATTAAGATAGCAAAGTCAGTGGATATGGGGAGAAGGCGGGAACGGGGTACTGATTCGGGAAGATCAGCCATGATCACATTGAATAGCGGTGCTGGCTAAATAGAGAAACATTTTATGTTTAAATGACATTGGGAGCCACAGACAAACATGGATTCAAATTCTCTTTCTAATAAATCCATGGATTAAAGTTATTCCAAAACTACAACTGTTCCGAAATCTCCCCATTATACATTCAACGCAATTTCCAAATGGGAAAATCGTGATCTTTGACATAAAACAGATTAGGTTAGGCAGCAACTGTGGTAAGAGAAAACCAAGCATTTTCCATGTCGACTATCATTGGGGGACTAAACCATGGCGAATTCAGTAGAGGTATAGCATAGAAATAGACCCTTCTGCCAACAAAATCCAGGGCCACTCACAAGTTCCACGTTATCACACTATCGCATTCACCCCCGACCCACCCGGGTCAATCACCCAGGTCATTTAACCTGCAAACCTGCACTCTTTTGGGTTGTGGGAGGAAAGCTGAGCACCAGTAAGAAACCACAGGGAGAACGCACAGTTCTCACCGTCTGCACCTGATTTCGGGAACGAAGTCTGGTCTCTGGCGCTACAACTTGTCATTCGGCTCCCCTCTATGGGACTTGTCTTTCGCCACAGGCTGCGTGACCCTCTAGGCGTTTGCAACATTTACTGTTCCTATTTATGATTTCTAGTAATATATTCTTATTTTTATTTTTAAACATATATCTTCTTTGCGTTCATTGAAATAACATAATCGGACAACAGAAATACCCGGTCGCTGCCACTCGAATTGAACGTACAAACACGTCAAACTGCGCAACAATATCGTCTCCCACAGTGAAACCCCCTTTTCACGGTGCGACTTGACGCAAGAGGTAACCAGAGTTTGACATCGTGGGAACCTCGTGCGGTAACAATACGGCATTCGTGGACCACCGTGGCGCTAACGGCATGTAATCGTGTACCTTGGGACCTCGGGAGAAAATTCAAACATGTTTGAATTTGTCCAAGAGTGTCTTGTGCACTTGTGGTTAAGCATTGCAACATTTTATGAACGAAGTGTCCCGTGCGATATCGGTAGTAACTCTTGCGGTCACCGTGGGAACTCCTGCCAACGGTGAACCCGGAAGTTGGATAGAGTGAATCCAGCCAGTTTGCTATTTACATACAAATCTAATAAAACTAGCTAAGCATTTCATTAATGTCAGTGTGTCTCTTTTTGTCTGAAAGATGGGGGTGTCTTCATTTACTGGCGGTGGGTGTCTGTCACTGAAACAGGCAGGTAAGATTTCGCATCCACCTTGTGTGTGCGTCTCTCTCTCTCTCTCTCTCTCTCCCTCCCTCTCACACAGGCGTGAATGGATGAACTCCGCGGGCCAGACAGCATTTACGAGAGAGAGGGAGGAGAGAGAGAGAGAGAGAGAGAGAGAGATAGCGAGGCAGTCCTGGTCAGTCCTTTGAAGATAGACACCAGTTGCTTGGAGCAACTCAGCGGGACAGGCAGCATCTCTGGAGAGAAGGAACGTAAATGCTGCCTGGCCCGCGGAGTTCCTCCATTCATGCCTGTGTGAGAGTGAGGGAGGGAGAGTGTGAAGAAGGCTCTCGACCCGAAACGCCACCCGTTCCTTCTCTCCAGAGATGCTGCCTGTCCCGCTGAGTTGCTCCAAGCCTCTCCCCCCCCCCCCCTCACCCCAACTCCCACCCACACACGCGAATGCTGCAGAAACTCAGCGGGTGCAGCAGCATCTATGGAATGAAGGAAATAGACTGCACCCGCTGAGTTTCTCCAGCATTCGCGTGTGTGGTGGGAGTGGGGGGAGTTGGGGGGGGGGGGGGGGGGGGGTGGGGGTGTGGGGGGGAGGGGGGGGGGGGGGGGGGGGGAGAGGCATAAGGGAGAGTGAAGAATGGGTCGCTGTTCATTTCTCTCCGTAGATGCTGCCTGTCCCGCGGAGTTCATCCATTCATGCCTGTGTGAGAGAGAGAGAGGGAGAGAGAGAGAGAGAGAGAGAGAGAGAGAGAGAGAGAGAGGCAGTCCTGGTCAGTCCTTTGAAGATAGACACCAGTTGCTTGGAGCAACTCAGCGGGACAGGCAGCATCTCTGGAGAGAAGGAACGGGTAGCGTTTCGGGCTGAAAGTTTCTTCAGACTGAAAGTTTCACCTCTCAGTAGATCATAAAATAACACAATAATCACGGTCAATGTGAGATACAGTCTTTATTCATATTTGACAAAATAAAAAGACGACTTCTTGCACATATTGAGAGAAGGTGCATCACACCAAACAACATTTGTCTAAAAAAACAGATTATTCTTCAGCTCATTAAAGAGCTCGGGTGAAAAAAACGAATAGAGTGTGTGACAACAAAGTAACATCATTTGTGCCACGTGATTAACTACACTACAGTCCACGATGTTGATTCGGGAAAGATCGGGAGACGGACAAGTCACTCGCACAAATGACAGAATTGCCGAGTACCGTGGGAACTCTTTACTCTACCCCCGTTATATCGTGTGATATCGTGCTAGACCACGACCACTCCACTCTAGCTACATCTTGCGTCAAGTCGCCCCGTGTAAACTAGCTGAATCAGACCGGCTGAATCATACCGCCGATGGGATGAATCACATACACAAATTTGCTGAACCTCCACAAAAATCCAAATATCTCTGTCTAAACACCACCGAAATTCATTGTTCCAATGACCACAGAGCCAATCATTGTTGAAATTAAGATGAATAACACAATACACGTGGATTAACATTTCCATATAATGTGAATTTCCTTCAGTTCCTCTGTACCTAGTACACCCGGTGCATTGTCATCTATAGATCGCGTTTCACGGATTTTGCTTTCTTAGCTTTGCTGTAACATTGGTTCACATGGCCAACTCATTGTACTTCAAGATAGACAAAACAAGTTGGAGTAACTCAGCGGGAGAGGCAGAGTTACTCCAGCTTTGTGTCAATCGGCAGCATAAATCAGCATCCACTATTCCTTCCTATTCATTGTACTTCAAGATATATAACTGCGCAATTAACCCTGACCCTTGCACTTCTGTGTTTTGCTGCAAGATATTTTTACTTCTTCCATGCAAGTTTTGTTAGCGATTGGATTAAAGGTGGCAAGGCGATTTCACCAATTAATACATACACTTTAAAAACTTGAACATTTTTACACCCAGGATTTATCCGTTACTATGTTTAAGAAGGAACTGCAGATGCTGGAGAATCGAAGGTACACAAAAAAGCTGGAGAAACTCAGCGGGTGCAGCAGCATCTATGGAGCGAAGGAAATAGGCAACGTTTCGGGCCGAAATCCTTCTTCAGACTGAATAAGGGTTTCGGCCCGAAACGTTACCTATTCCTTCGCTCCATAGATGCTGCTGCACCCGCTGAGTTTCTCCAGCTTTTTTGTGTACATTTTATCCGTTCCTATGTTTGTTTCATATGCGCTGAGAAGAAACAAACTGAGACCAAGTACCCGCTGTTGATTAGAAAATACAGTTCGATGCATCGCAGATCAAGGACCACAACAATCTCAAACAATTAGAAAGCATAGTGAAAGCAAATTGATGCAAAATGTTCCACTAATTTGGAACTAAACCGCATCCACTTCATAGTCAAAGGATCGAAAGTCATAGCACATAAGGCGTTTAAATCGGGAATCTCCTAGCAGCAAAATCACATAACATTCTAAAGCAACATCGATCCAACATTGCAATGAATGGGTAATTAATGTAGAAGAACAATTTAATATAATTATTGGAAATATAGGTTAAAATTACAACTGGATACATCTAGAGACTGAATAGGATGAAGTTTCTTACCGCTGGTTACCGTCACCATGCTGCCTCCTCCCCAGTAGTCAAGATAGGCACGGTGTTACATTCTATGGGGTTCTTCACACAATAACATGATCTGCACAAGGCAGGCAAAAAAAGAACAAAAATCCTGTAATTATTCGTATTTCACATCTAAAGCAAATGCCTTATTGCTCTTTGAAAACAATGAATGCATTAAAAAAATCATTTCCAACAATAATCACATACCACGGCCCCGTGTATTAAACAGGGCAGTGAAATGTGATAAGAATCATCTACATATAAAATATAAATTAACTCAAGTTACCTCTACAATAAAATGTGCGGAAATATTCCGGGACATGTTTATGCTCCTGTTGTATGAAATATTAAATTGAAAATATCATATACTGGCCCAGATCACAGTATTATGGGTTGTGGATGTTTTTGTATTGGTAGGAACCGCTGTGTCATACCCCATCTCGCACAGTAATAGACAGCGGTGTCTTCGATCTTCAGGTTCCTGGCGATCACGGTGAACATATTATTCGAATTGTCTTTGGACGGAGTAAATCGGCTCTCGATCCCTGGAGCGAAGTACTTGCTAGAAGAAGTGTAGTAGTAAAGCAGCCACTCCAGCCCCTGCCCGGGGACCTGACGGACCAAATTCATCCCGTAGCTGCTAAGAGTGAACCCGCTGGTTTTACAGGTCAGTGTGATGGAGCCTCCAGGAACGGCGGTCCCTGTCTTGGGCTGAGTGAGAACGATCTCGGAATGGACACCTGCAAGTTAAAAAAAGGCATGAATGGCGAGGATAAAATATTGACCATTAATCCCCCACTCTAATTATCAATAGGAAATAAATTGGGAGGGTTCTAGAGTGGGTAGAAGGGGAATGGTGTAGGGGATATAGCACTGAGAAACGTGTGAGGAATTTGTCCAACTCATTACTCACGGACTATTAATGCCAGGAACAGACTGAGTGCAACCGCAGACATCATCCCGCTGGGAAGTGTGACCCGGTTGTTTCTGTACAGAACCTCGCAACAAACCCACTGCAAGGAAGTTGGACTTCGGCCCCTCTTAGAGAGAATTAAATACCCGGCAAAAGTGGGTGCGGCTGTGGGTGGGACCAGTGGTGCAGCGGGCGGAGCTGAGACACGGCTCCAAACTCAACAGCGAGATGGACTCACTATATCACATCTATTAACTGATACACATGCACACGAGGTTAATAAAACAGCGTGCTATTCCGCCCCTTACACAATATAAACTCACGGTATAGTTGTAAATAAGATGGTTGATAGATTGGTCTCATCGTGCAGTTTTTCGTAAAATATGTTCGGAATTCCTCAAATTTATATTAAAATGCTTCGTGGTGTGTGTGTGCTTGCGTGTGTGAAAGGGGGAGAGAGGAGAGAGGAGAAAACATATTTGGGCAAGAAAGACAGACAGACAGACAGACAGACAGACAGACAGACAGACAGACAGACAGACAGACAGACACAGACAGACAGACAGACAGACAGACAGACAGACAGACAGACAGACAGACAGACAGACAGACAGACAGACAGACAGACACAGACAGACCTGCCTTCATTGTTAGGTAGACATAAAATGCTGGAGAAACTCAGCGGGACAGGCAGCATCTCTGGAGAGAAGGAATGTGTGACGTTTTGGGTCGAGAGCCTTCCCCAGACCTCCAGAGACACTGCCTGTCCCGCTGAGTTACTCCAGCATTTTGTGTCTAGCTTCATTTAAAGCAGCATCTGCAGTTCTTTCCTACACATTCGCAGTTATCAATATGAGCCGTTCGAACAATATTGGGACTGTCCATTCCAATATCAAGATACATTTATTTGTCACATGTCCCAGTTGATACAGTGAAATGTGTGGTCACCGTACAGCCATACAGATAAAATGTCAATATCGAGATTGGTTACAAAAAAGGCAATAGAGGAAATTGGTAACAAAGCAAACACAAAATTCTATTAAAATGTCATGAAGAGATCGGAAGGAAATTAATGGATGACATAGTGCAGGAGGGGAATTGTAGATCTGTGGAGCGATTGGAGAAATGATCGGCATTAGGGATGATTTATGTGGTGTTCATTTTCAGATGCTGCTTCCAATGAGCATAGAAACATAGAAACAGAAAATAGGTGCAGGAGTAGGCCATTCGGCCCTTCGAGCCTGCACCGCCATTCAATATGATCATGGCTGATCATCCAACTCAGTATCCTGTACCTGCCTTCTCTCCATACCCCCTGATCCCTTTAGCCACAAGGGCCACATCTAACTCCCTCGTAAATATAGCCAATGAACTGGCCTCAACTACCTTCTGTGGCAGAGAATTCCAGAGATTCACCACTCTGTGTGTGAAAAATGTTTTTCTCATCTCTGTCCTAAAAGATTTCCCCTTTATCCTTAAGCTGTGACCCCTTGTCCTGGACTTCCCCAACATCGGGAACAATCTTCCTGCATCTAGCCTGTCCAACCCCTTAAGAATTTTGTACGTTTCTATAAGATCCCCCCACAATCCTCTAAATTCTAGCGAGTACAAACCGAGTCTATCCAGTCTTTCTTCATATGAAAGTCCTGACATCCCAGGAATCAGTCTGGTGGACCTTCTCTGTACTCCCTCTATGGCAAGAATGTCTTTCCTCAGATTTGGAGACCAAAACTGTACGCAATACACCAGGTGTGGTCTCACCAAGACCCTGTTGAATGAAGGCACATTCTAACCAATCAATCAATGAGCATATTTTGGATAGTGTTTCTAGTAGGGCGGATGGTGTAGAAAAATCTAATAGAGATATCTGAAGAGATATCACTGTACTCACTCTATACTCATGACTGCGTAGCCGGTCACAGTGCCAACTCCATCATCAAATTCGCTGACGACACAACTATTGTGGGACGTATCACTGATGGGGATGAGTCAGAGTATAGAAGAGAGATTGAGCAACTGTCCATATGGTGCCAGCACAATAACCTGGCCCTCAACACCAGCAAAACCAAGGAATTGATTGTGGACTTTAGAAGGAGTAGGATGGGGACCCACAGTCCTGTTTATATCAACGGGTCGATGGTTGAAAGGGTCAAGAGCTTCAAATTCCTGGGCGTGCACATCTCTGAAGATCTTTCCTGGTCCGAGAACACTGATGCAATTCTCAAGAAAGCTCATCAGCGCCTCTACTACTTGCTGAGAAGATTATGGATAGTCGGTTTGTCAAGGAGGACTCTCTCTAACTTTTACAGGTGCACAGTAGAGAGCATGCTGACCGGTTGCATCGTGGCTTGGTTCGGCAACTTGAGCGCCCTGGAGAGGAAAAGACTACAAAAAGTAGTAAACACTGCCCAGTCCATCATCAACTCTGACTTCCCTTCCATCGAGGGGATCTATCACAGTTGCTGACTCAAATAGGCTGGCAGTATGATCAAGGACCCACACCATCCTGGCTACACACTCATCTCCCTGCTACCTTCAGGTAGAAGGTACAGGAGCCTGAAGACGGATCATCAATCAGGCAAGCAAAATAACTGGCAAAACTCAAAATCAATGATCAGTACTCCACACCCAGGCAGTTAAAAGGAAAGCCAATCTCATTACACAGGATCCCACCCACCCCCTGCACAAGTCTTTCCAACTTCTGCCATCAGGCCGCCGATATAAAGTCCCCCTATCCAAGAAAAACATCCACAAAAACTCATTCATACCCATTGCCATAAACAGCTTAAACAAAAAATGAACAATGGACAAATTAACCCTGACGCATTGTCACTTTACACGTATCCACAACTTTTATCTTGTCTATTTTTACAGTTTTTAA